>NC_056744.1:368471457-368771457 GCF_019279795.1 Protopterus annectens | reverse complement strand
TCTCTGGGTGTAACCACTGTTTGTAGGGTCATCTGCTGGAAGTTCTGAGCCAAAGATTCCACTGGGTCAGGGGTAGGTAGACCCTCTTTTCCCTGTCTAAAGAAGGAATTTGAGTAGTGGATTCAACAGTTTGCTCTCAACCCAAGCTGGCCCTTTCAGTCCTCAGTCCCTTCTTAAGACCTGTTCACCAATGCCTCAGACATTGGGTGGGGGCATCCCTTGATAACCTGAAAGTTGAAGTGCACTTGGCTCCCCATCAGAATTCAGACCATTTCAACATCAAAGAGATGAGAGCTCTGATTCTTGTGCTATAGGCTTTTCACCTCATGTTCTCTGCAGGCCACTTGAAGGTGTACGCAGACATTACAGGTATGTCAACAAGCGGGGGGGGGGGGGGTCATCAAATCTTACCTCCTCTGCAGGATGGGGCTTCAGGCTTGGGAAGTGGCTCTCAGTTATCAGTTAACTCTTTAGGCAGTACATATTCCTTCAGAGCACAATGTAGTGGCAAACTCTCTGAGCAAGTCCAAAACACAGGCTCACAAATGGATGCATCACAGAGACATGTTTCTAGACATTACCCACCAGTGAGGTACTCCTCATGTAGACCTTTTTCTGCCTGCCCTCAGGCAGCTTCCTCTCTTCTGTTTCAGAGTGCCATACCATCTGGCATTGAAGTCAGATGCTGTTTCCTTTCCTTGGAAGGGATATTTATTCACGCTTTCCCTCCTTTCTCTACTTCTAACAGTCCTATAGAAGATTCAACCGACCTCCCCAAAAATCTAGCTAGTGACTTCTTTTGGAAGAGACAGCACTGGTTCCCCCTCTTAATGCATCTGGCTAGGGGCAATCATCACAAGTTACCACACTGGTTAGATTATGGTTTTGATCCCTTTCAGGCATGTCTTTTCTGAGGATGCTCTCAGGGTTTTACAGGAGGCAAGGAAAGCCTCAACCAGAAAATCTTATATGACCAAATGAAAAAGATTTTCGGTCTGGTGCCATGCTCATAAACAGGACCCTTTTTCAGTGTGGTCCCTCTGGTCTTCTCTTACTTATGTGAGATGTTCCAGTATGGTTTGACCTATTCTTCTGTGAAGGACCATCTTTCAGTTATTTCTGCTTGTCTGCCCTTGAATCCGCCTTTTAAATTTCCCATTTTTAGATCAAAGAATTTCTTAAAGGTGTCCTGCATATTAGGACCCCAAGAAAACATATTCCTCCTCCTTGGGATCTTAATTTTGTTTTGGAAAAACTGACTCAGGCTCCTTTTGAGCCTGCAGTTTCTGCTTCTTTTGCAACATTGTACCTGGAAGATGGTTTTGTTGTTGGCTCTTACTTCTGATCAGAGAGTTTTCTGAGCTCCGCTCCCTTATGTCCATTCCTGATTGTTTTTGTTCTTTTTCACAGGGACAGTGTCCCTTCATACTAATCCTTCTTTTATGCTCAAGGTAGTAAATAAGCTGTCCTTGAATCAGGGAGTTGGACACCAGTTCCATCCTCAAAGCTGCTACTTGGTCTTCAGTGCATACCTTTACTACGCATTATAATTTGGATATGGTTTCTAGGGCCAGAGTACATTTTGCTGAAACCATTTTATGTGGGTTTGTTGGGGGCTTTTCTCAGCCTTCCACCTCCCATTCTGTTTCTTGAGCTCTTTTACTCTCCCTTCTGTACCAAATACTGCAACAGTGGTGTAGAAGGACATAGTACAGTTGTGTAAAATCTTACCATAACAGTAGATGTCCTTCTCTTCAGTGTTGCAGTATATCCTCCCGCCTCCTCTTGTTTGTTCTACATTTGCTCCTTCTGGATATGCATGGACTCCTTTTGTCCTATGGCGACTGTTCTCTTCTGAGAAAAATCATTTCTGGATAGTTGCATCTATACGTCCCTTTTATGGCCTATGTTATGTGCGGGGAGCATAAATGTGACGTATGGTGCATACAAGATCCTTTTTTAGGCTTTTTTATACTGGCCGAGCATCAGGTTGCTCTCGGTGGGGCAGCCCCCCTATGGAGAATACCACAACAGTGAAAAAAGGAACATCTACTGTTATGGTAAGATTTTACACAACTGTACTTTTCTTATACACTGGGTTAGCCTTCCTGCTATGTTTGGGGTAGAAAGGATGTGAGGGAAATAAGACTGGGGTACTGTGCTTTGGGGAATGGATGAGGTAGACAGAAGTTTTATGCAATCATGGTTGATCCCTATGAGCTACAGACCCAGGACCCCTAAGCCATGCCTTCTTAACTCTCTGTTATTACTTCTTACACAGAGCCTCATGTAACTTTTCCTTGTCTGCAGCAGTTGGTCTTGGTGATAGATGGGTAATTCCTGTTATAGCTAAGCATGGGGGTGTGTGAAAAACCACCTCGCTAACTGCATATTTTCCTCTCTTCATTTCATATAATGAATACCGCCCCACTAGGGTTTCCAAACAGCAGCTTCTTAAAACAGGGGAGCATTAAAGAGACTTGCTTCTACATCCCCTAGCAGAGGCTGTAGTCCTAGCCAAGCATGTCTTCTGATTACTGAAGTGTAGATTCTGCTCAGGATGCAGCTTCCACAGCATTACACCCACACATAAGGGAGTGTTTAGCCACGTGACTCAAACCCAACAGTTTTGTCATGACATTCCCAGAAGGCACCTCTTCAATCTTCTCTTTCATCTGTTTTAGGAGAGACTTAGGTCTATCAAGTAATTACTGTTTCTGTAAGTTAGACTGGTACCCGTGTACACTTTCCTAAACTGATCCAGCACTCTGTCTTCCTTATCAACGAGGAGAGCACTGGGAGAAGGTACCAGGTTTGACCCCTCCTCTGGATTCATAGAGACCACTGGATTTCTCAGACGACGAGGATCTATGAAGGACATACGTGACATCCTACTGATGTAACTGGCTTTTCCAAATGCATGCAAGACTATAAGTCCACACACGCTCACATAACATGACATTATTCCCACAAACTAAGTTTATGTGCAAGCATGTTTACATCAACAGCACATACGAATGAATGTTGTTGTTGTTGTGTCTTTGGGCTTTTCCCGGTTAGGGGTCGCCACAGCGGAACTCCGGTCCGCTAATGATTGGCAGTTGATTTTTACGTGCTGAGTTGCCATCCCTAACGCACAACCTTCAAGGAAGGTACGCCCATCCACGCATGTCTCCGACTCTCCACGCAGAAGACGTTCTAGCTGAGAGTCGAACCGGTCAGCGTCTTACTGTGAGGCGACAGACATTAAAAATATACTGCAATAAAAATACATTATCACTGTCAATTAGTTTAAATAATGCACACAAATGTGGTGCACATAACTGAGCAAACGTGAAATATAATTCAGTGAAACCATTTTAACGCTACAAATATTCAATACTCACATGCAGTTATTCTGTTGAAAACTATAACAAAGTGCATTACATTAGGGACTAGAACTATGTTTACTTGATAACAACAGACATAATAATGAAGGAAGTGCAGTAATGAAGTGTTCTAATCTGTGTTAGTGCTGCTGTGTTTGCTGGAATCCAATTTAACCTTAACATTCTAATTTAGTTGTTTGTGTCTTTCGGCTTTTCCCGGTTATGGGTCGCCACAGCGGAACTCCGGTCCGCTAATGATTGGCAGTAGATTTTTACGTGCGGAGTTGCCAGCCCTGACACAAAACCTTCAACGAAGGTACGCCCCTTCACGCATGTCTCCACACAGAAGACGCTCTAGCTGAGAATCGAACAGGACAACGTCATACTGTGAGGCGACAACGCTACCGCAGCATCATTCTAATTTAGTAACTACTTCTAATTAGCTGGATATTTTCTTATCTGATACTATGGTGGTAGTACAGACCCCTTGAGACAGCACTGGGCAGGTACTCTCCTAAAAAGACTGAGTGTGTATCAGTCTTTCTCGTATTAAGTCTGCCAGCTAGTTGTGGAGGTTTGGAAAATGGGGATTTAGAGAGGTGCCTCTTCTTACAGGACTTGTCTTAGTGACTTTCAAAAGTACTCTGAGCACATTATAAGGGTCATATTGGTTTACGAGAATAGAAGACAGAGATCAAACAGTTACTAGTTCACTGTGTGACATGTGAGCAGGAATTTATTTATTAGACTAAGCCAGCCATCTGCTGCACTCATTTCAAAATGATAACCTGACTATGTAAAGCACACAACAAATTTTGTTTTTGTGTTGTTTGCCCTTTCCATTTTAAATTTAACCAACATCTCAATCGGCATATGGAAAACAAGTCAATATGCAATGAAAAAAGTGCAACTGTGCATGCAGACAATTAGAATGAAATTGATGAATTTTTATCAACTCCCCAAAATTGTAACAAAAACACACATGGAGCAATATACAACCTGATCATTGTGTACGTGTGTGCGTAATTATATTAAGATCAATACAAGTCAGTTTATTTGCTGCTCTCTGGACAAACATGAGCAGCAATGCTACCACATGGCTGGACCAACCAAGGGTCAAACCAGCCACTTTTCACTTTGGTGAAAGTACACAAGGAAACTGTAAAATAAAACACACCAATACTGAATATAACTTACCTTCTGTCGTACCCGAAAACGAAGAGGAACATAGCCTTCACAGACGTCTTGCCACAGTTCCTCAAGGTCCGCAAGTGCGGGGTGAAACCCTGCAAACTGCCTGCTAACTAATTCTGCAGTTCTGTTCTGCACATCGCTGCTTTCTCTTGTATCAGCTTGACTCACTTCACTGGCAAAGGCGCTATCCGACTTTGAAAGCAGTGGGCTACACCGTTCTAAAATGGGCAACTTGCTTCCTTTAGGAGACTTAACAGGTCTCAGGTCAAAGTTCTTGACCATACTGAGAGCAAGTTCTAACTTACTGAAGTAAACGGAGCTATTTATTGTAGCAGGATCATCAAAAAATGTGTCGGATCTCTGATCCTGCTTTATCTCTCTGTCCATGTCCACTTGGGCATCTTCATCCTCAACAGCCAGGATTTCACCCTCCTCCTCCTCTTTGATACTTAAAGGACTGGTTTCCACCACTTTATCCAAGGATTCAACTGACATGATTGGGGACATTTTCTCCACACCACCATCAGACCCACTATCCTTAATACCTGAAAGGCAGGCAGCCAACGATTCAGACCCAGTAGGTATCCCAGGAGTCTCTTCACTGCACACACTCCCCACTGTACTAGCTGAATATCGAGATGCAGAAGAAGCACTCCTTGCCAGCTTCCGTGGGATTTTGCAAACAGCTTCATAGTCAGCATCAGTTACACGTAATGCAGCACAAGTTCGACAGCGTCGTGGTTTCTGGCTGCCACTGTCGATGAAATGGTGACAGCTGAGTGCCTCAGCACCTTGTTCATCATCCTCCACCCAGCTCTCTAAGCCAGAATAAGCAAAATCCTCCTGAAGCAGAGCCGAATAGTGCATGTCAGGCAAATAAGATACATCCACTGTTCCATTCCCACTTTTGCCATCCAGGCTATGGTCCTCATTGTTTCTCTGAAACAGATTTGCAATGCACTGCTTCAGACGGTCTTTCTCGTTTAGCAACTTCTGGAGACGTTCGATGGACAGGGCTTCAATTCTGGCAATGACAGTGTCAAATCTGTATATACGGTCCAGCATAAACACACACTTGCTGCAGGCAAATTCTGCCTTGCCATCCCGAGAGATCTCCCTACCCAAGACATGAGACAGAATAACCTGCAAATTCAATCTGGATGCAGTGTGAAATATCCACCTTCGCTGGTTACCGCAAAGCTCCCGAGCACAAATCCTGCAAAGCTCTTTCATTTTTGTGTCCATCGTGCTATAGCACTGCAGCCCTCCCACCTACACACAAAAAAGAAAAACACACCCTGAAACATAAAATTAAAGAAAAAAAAACAAATTTTTTTCACGAGCCCCAGAACTAACTCTGCGCATGCGCAGACACACAGAGACTGCCCCGCAGACACCCAGGAATCTGTGCGAGGTCAGACTACCTGAGTCAGCAGTCCGGATACAGGGAAGGGCATTTCTGCCCCGCAGATGCCCAGGAATCTGTGCGGAACAGAGGAGCTCCGGACTGCTTCCATCAGCAGACAAGACCAATCAGGAGAGATGTGAGGTAAGTTTTAAGCTCTCGCGGGGGAGTTTGTTAATCGCGGACTTGGATTTCGAGCGGGCTTCGTGGATTCAGGTCTTTCGTCGCGAACGTGCTGCTTGTCGAGCGGGCTACTTCGTGGACTTGGAAGTGTACTGGATCTGACACATTTAAACAGGTAGAGGGTGTTTGTGTAATGCCCCAGTTGCTATATACTGGTGGCTACAACAAACTCATGGTGGCGTGGGTATGGAATACCTTAGGCTTGAACCCTGTCCCTTGTATGCAGGTGTTAAGAGCCTGAATTCCCTACCCACCACCATTTGTAAAAAAATTGCAGATTTTTGTCTCGTATTTGATCTGTTCTATTCCTCATAATATCTGTGGTTTCTAAATGTTTAAATGCTTGATATTTGATGGTACAGTGGTAGCATTATTGCCTCACAGCTGCAGGCTCTTATGTTAGATTCTTGGCTGGAGTGCCTTCTGTGTGGGGTCTGCATCTTCTCCCTGTGTTTGTGTGGGTTTGCTTTTGTGTCCTCACATGTTAGAAAGATGTGTCTGCATTATTTCTTCCTGGGTCTCTGCTGAAAATGTTTTTTTTTTGTTCCAAGTCAGACTGTCCTGGTTAACAAATGTTAAACAAAATTGACAGGCATTTGAATTTCAGACTTCAGGTTTCTGAATGTTTAATTCCTTACATATTTGATGGTGCAGTGGTAGCATTGTTGCCTCATAGTTATAGGTTTTCTAGTTTGATTCTTGGCTGGGGTGCCTTGTGTGTGGAGTCTGCATCTCCTCCCTGTGTTTGTGTGGATTTGCTCTGGTGTCCTGACATTTTACAAAGACGTGTCTGCAGTATTTGCTGAAAACTGTTTTTGTTCCGTCAGAAGTAAAATTGACAGGCATTTGAATTTCAGACTTCATATTCTTCAGAAAATTCATAGTAACACAAAAACCTTTTTATTCTAGCAATTTTCTAAGTTTATAAGATAAATATTTGAAATTTGTTCCTATTTTTGGGACTGTATTCCCCCATTATTGGTTTCGTCCAGGTTTTTTTGTGCTAAGGTTGACGGCTATGGCAAGAACTGAATTCACTGAATATGTTTGAGGGCTGTATTCCCTCACTACAGGGTTTGTCCAGGTCTCTTGTGCTAAGAGGTTGACCGCTATGATGAGAACTGAATTCACTAAATGATAGCCATTTAAGTTTCAGTCTTTCTCCTCTTTCACAAAGCAGCTGATATGGCGTAGTGGTATATTCCTCTGACTGTTTTGCACAGGGACCGTGGCAGTAAAATGCATGGTGGTAACACAGCATTTTATTCTAGCAACTTTCCAAGATTATACAAGCAATGTTTAATGTGTCCCTGGTTTTTGCCCCCCCCCAATAAATTTTGGCTTTTTACAGATTTCTTGTGCTGTGAAGTTGAGATGCAGTTGAGTATTGAGTAGATTTTGCAAGGAGCTGAGAGCTGCAGGGGAAGAGAAGTTTAGTGCTGCTTATGCTAAGTCTGCTTGCATTGTTAATAGCACAGCAGGTTGTGTACTTGCTTTTGATGCAGAAGGTTGTGGGTTCTACTCCCACTGCAAATTGTAGCATGCTACAGGCCACCCTCCCAAACTCAGGAACCTCACGTGGCCTTCCTGAAAACACTAGAGGGGATCACATGGCCTTCCTGAAAACACTAGAGGGGATAAATGTATCACCAAACACCATCATACTAGGTGACTTCAATTACCCTAATATAGACTGGGAACACTACTCAAGCCCAAACACCCTAGCCCAAAAGTTCCTGGAATTCATAAACTCAAATGCCATGGAACAACTAGTCACCATCCCCACAAGAGGAGATAACATACTTGATCTCATCATCACGAACATGGGAGCACAATGTTCAACACCGGAAGTATACCCCTCACTGGTGAGATCAGATCACAAACTAATCTCGCTGGAGGTCCTCATCCCACCCCACCTGAAATAAAAAGACCACAGTAAAGAACTTCTCGAAGCCGACTTCACACTTCTAAAGACTAGTGTGGTCTCCTTTAAGGCCCCGAGCATGGAAAACAGTACTCAAGCTGCTGAATCACTTACAAATGCCTTCTACCAGCACCTGCAGGACTGCATGGATAAGGCAATCCCAAGCAAAACAAAGACTCTTTGTACCAAAGGCAAGCGTCCAGTCTGGTGGACCCCAGCCATAAACAAACTCTACAACAAAAGGAGGAAGCTACTACAAGATAGAGCAAAATCCTTAAAAGGTAAGACACCCTTGATCACTATAAGTAAAAAACTAAGAGCTCTCATAAAATTATCCAAAGCAAATTTTGAGAGAAAAATAGCTAAAGACTCAAGACAATCATAAGGCCTTCTTTAGCTATGTTAGAAACCTGGGAGGAAACTCCCAGATATGTTCAGAACTAGTTCAAAATGATGTGAAGATTACTGATCCTACATACATTGCCAACATACTGGCTGACAGGTTCAGTGCAAACTTCCCCCCCCCCCAAAAGGAGAGATATCTATACCAAACGATTGCAGCCCCCCAAACATCTCCAACGCCCAAGTGAGAACTGCTCTCTCCAAAGCAAAAAACACAGCATCCATAGGACCTGATGGTGTCCCCGGCTGTGTGCTCCACGAACTCGATGAATTAAACCCACAGCTAGGACAGCTGTTTAATCAAAGTCTTACCTCTGGATACGTACCCAGGCTGTGGCGCACTGCAACTGTGGTCCCACTTCACAAAGGCGGTGCCTCCACCGACCCTGGAAATTACCGGCCCATTAGCTTGACAAGCCTTATCTGCAAAGCCATGGAGAGGATCATAATGGACCTCATAAATAAAGACATAGGGAATTTGCAGACTTTGGATCCAACCCAGTTTGGCTTTGTCAAAGGCAGATCATGCCTTTTAAACTTGGTTGACTTTTTCGAAACAGTCACCAAAGCCATTGATAAGGGAAATGCAGTCCATACAGCCTACCTCGATCTGGCGAAGGCCTTCGATACAATACCCCACTCTGGTATCATTGAAAAACTCATCAGCTTAAATGTTAACCCATACATCACAAGATGGGTTGCAAACTGACAGAACCCACAGGGTCAGAGTTGCTGGCGCCATGTCAGACTCAAAGCCTGTCACAAGTGGTGTCCCACAGGGCTTAGTCCTGGGCCCACTCTTGTTTGGCATCTACTTTTCCGAAGTACAAGCAAACACAGGAGGGTTATGGCTGACAAAGTTTGCAGATGACTGCAAACTGGGCGCCATAGTAGAAAACACATCTGAGACAGATATCCTTCAGAAGGGTCTCACAGAAACGAATAACTGGTGCCAGAGCCATGGCCTAAAGTTAAATGCCAAAAAATGCATAGTCATACCCTTCGGGAAAAACAAGGTTACCCCTTGCTACCAAATAGGTGGCAATCCACTGAGCACAGAAGAAGTTATCAGGGACCTGGGGACCCAGGTTGATAGTAGTCTGTCATTCGACACCCATGTAGCTAAAGTAGTTAGGAAGACCTCCTACATTGCCCACCCTATCATGAAGGGATTCTCATCTAGATCAAGGGAGGTCATAGTCTCCCTTTACTCATCACTCATCAGACCAATGATTGAGTACAATGCCCCATTCGGAATGTATCTGACCAGACACTTGCAGCAGCTGGAGAGGCCACAAAAGTTCCTCACCAAAAGGATAAAGGGTCTCAAAAATCTGTCCTATGCTGCCCAACTGAAAGAACTCCAGCTCTATTCAGTCGCCACCGCTTGCTCAGAGGTGACCTTTGCGAACATACAAGGCCATGTCAAACCCAGATTTGATGAATATGCTTCACCTCAAACAATCTAGATCCATCAGAGCCACAAGGGCGGGAGACTTAAACCTCGACACGGCTATTAATAGGACGTGCTGGAGGGATAGATTCATCACCCAAAGACTCCCTATACTGTGGAACAAAATCCCGGTATATGTGAGGCAGAGCACCTCGCTGGCCTTGTTCAAGAGAAATCTTGACCAATGGATGGGAGATCGCAGATATACCCCAGGGATTACCTCAGTGTCACTGCTCGACAGAGGCACAGCAAAATAATGGGTATAGTTCCCCATACTAAAGGGGTGGCGTAAGCCACAAAACGATGGGCTAGGCTTGTAAATGCCCTCGGGCAGATAGCCTAGTATGAACCTATGAACAAGCGGTGGATGCTGCTGTACTGAGATGAGTGTCTTCCTTGGCAAAGATACTAACTATGAGCCTGTTATGAGTTTGCCATCCATTTCCTATTGCAATATTACTAGCTTATCATTTTTTAAATGTAATATAGGCAATTTATTCCTCAGGGGCAACAGACACTATTTTTCTATGAAACCAGGTGTTTGCCTGCAGCAACCTCTTCATTAGTTACAGATTTCTTTAATGTGGAATTATTTAGATGACTTTTACTTCAGAGATTATGCATATTTACAGATAATGGTGGACTGTAGAAGTTTGAGTAGACTTTTATGATGGAAATGTTCTGAACTGGGCAGTTTTGTCATTATTGGTGCATGCATTTTGTAGTAAGGCAGCCGTCGCCATTACATCAGTTTTTCTTGCCCTAACCTGTCAGGAGCCAGGTTCTGGTGGAAGAACCCCACCAGTAGAAAGTAAATACCAACAAGTCACTTGTAAGGAAAGAGAAGAAAGGGGGACGGAGGGAAACCAGGACTGCAACAGTGAATACACTCTAACATCTACATTTGTGGTAAGTGTACACAACTGTACTATGTTCATGTTTCACTGTTGCAGTCATCACATTTGGGCCGATTCCCAAAGCTGAGGAAATGGGTGGAGGCAGTCAAAGAATCTAGGGGCTGGCTAGGATGCCCTACAAGACTGCAGAGGCAAATCCTGTCCTGGATATGGAGAAGAGAGGCAGGTGGTAATGCTTGGTAAAAGTGTGAACAGATGTCCAGGTGGCAGCCTCTAGGATGTCCCTGGTGGGGCTCCTTTGAGGAAAGCTGCAGAGGTGGAGGCTGCTCTGGTGGAGTGAGTCCTGACCCCCTTGTTGGAGGCTTTTCATGTTTGTAGCAGAAATGGATGCAGTGTGTTATCCATTTGGATATGGTTTGTTTGGAGATGGCTTTGCCTTCTGCCCCTGTAGCAAAGCTAACCAGCAATTGATTAGACTTTCTGAATGATTTAGTCCTGTCTAGATAGAATCTGGGCTGTCTGTGCACATCTAGAGTGTGCAGAATCCTTTCCCCCTTGTTCTGGGGATTAGGGAAAAAGGTGGGCAAATGAATAGATTGGTTGAGAATCGCACTAGTCACCACCTTGGGCATGAAGGATGGGTTAGTTCTGAGGGATACCCTGTTAGCATGGAAGATGATTAATGATTCCACAGCCATGAGTGTTTGCAGCTCAGGGACTCTTGGCTGAAGTGATGGCCAGATGGAGTGCTGTCTTCCAGGATAGAAATTTTAGCTCTGCAGAAGAAGCTGGTTCAAAATGGGGCAGGGTGAGCTTTTCCAATACAAAGTTAAGGTCCCAAGCTGGGGTTGGTGCCCTTCTGGGTGGGCTCAAGTTGGTAGCCCTTCTTGGGGACTGTTTGATCAAAGGGTGTGAGAAAAGGGGCTGCTCAATGGTAAAATGAGCTGAAATAGCAGGGGCATGAATTTTTATAGAGGAGAAAGAGGCCACTGTGTAGTAGATCAGCTAAGTAATTCAGGATAAGAGGGAGGGCTGTGCCATATTGGTTCCCTTAGCCTGGATCCACTGTGTAGTAGATCAGCTAAGTAATTCAGGATAAGAGGGAGGGCTGTGCCATATTGGTTCCCTTAGCCTGGATCCAGGTTCAGAACCGTTTCTATTTGTCAGCATAAGACTTTCTAGTGCTAGGGCGTGTGGCCTCCCGGATAACATCTAGAACCTGTTTACTGGCAGATTGGTTCAGGATTAGGGAATAAGCCAAGCTGCTAAATTGAGTGTCTGCAATTGGGGATGCATGAATTCCACTTCCCTCTGGGTCGGGTTTGGAAGATGCCATGGTGGCAGTGGGGACCGGCTGCACAGCAAGGGGTACCAGTACTGGCGAGGTCAGTCTGGAGCTAGAAGACTGGTCCTTGGTTTTTTCTCCCTTATTTTGAGCAGTACCCAGGGGATGAGAGGTAGTGGAGGAAAAACATAGACCTATAGATTGACCCAAGGGAAGGACAGGGCATCCACTTTCCAAGCCATGGAGTAATGCTCCCTGGTGCAGAATTTGCTGAGCTGAGGGTTGGTGTGGAAGGCAGAGAGGTTGACCTTCGGGGTGCCCCATTTCTGAGTTATTAGGGTGAAGGTTCTTCTGTTGAGCTGCCACTCATGTGGGTCCAGAAGATTTCTGCTTAATTGGTCTGCCAGAGAGTTGACACACCCTGGTAGAAATTGCGCTAACAGGTACAGTTGCATAGCAGAGGCTGTGTGCGAAAGGGTTATCGCCAGCTTGCATAGAGGGTAGGAGTGAGTCCCTCCCTGATTGTTGATATACCACATCACAGTGGTGTTGCCTGTTTTGATCAGGAGAGCCCCTGGAGTGGGAAAGGATTTGAAAGCTATCAAGGCATGCTGGACAGCCATCTGTTTTTGGTTGATGTGCAGAGGGATTTGCTGCGGGCTTCATTGGCCCTGTATGCACCTGCTGTCCAGGTGTGCACCCCAAGCATAGTCTGCATCTGTGGTGAGGGTCTGGGCAGCGGGGGCGGTGAAAAAGGCAGTCCCTTGTTGCGGGAGCATGCTTTTGCCCACCAAAGAAAATCTTTTCTGAGGCAAGGAATTCTAGGTAGAAGAGCTTTCCAGGTCTTGAGAGTGACACCAAAAGCTTTTTAGGTACCATTGAAGTTTCCTCATATGCAGTCTGGCATATGGAATGAGTAGTATGCAAGATGCCCTGAACCCCAGAGCTTGCAGGATCTTCCTTGCTGATAATTGGGGCCTGGTGGCTAGTTGAGAGAAGTAGGCTGTTAGGAAAATTTGTTTTTCTGGTGTAAGGAATGCCATCTGGGATGCTGTGTCCAGACTTGCTCCCAGGAAGTTAATCCTTTGGGTGGGCACCTGTTTGGATTTCTTTTCGTTGATTGTGTACCCTAGGGAGGTTAGGGTCTTTAAAAAGGCCAGGTGCTTGAGCAGCTTTTCCTGGCTGTCTGTCTGAATAAGGCAGTCGTTGGTAAATCTGGATATTCTGTTGTCTGTAAAAGGCAAAGGCCAGAGCCAGATATCTTGTGAAAACTCTGGGAGCAGTAGATAAGCCAAAGGGAAGCGCAGAGAACTGAAAATGTTGAGATCCTGCCCTGAAAATGAGATTTCCCGCATGATTCTCTGATAGGAATGTGGAGGTAGGCCTCTTTTTTGATCTAGGGTGGCTAACCAAGTGTCCTTGGAGACCATGGGTAGCAACTGCTGGAGGGTGAGCATTTTGAATTTTGGGATCACCAGGAAGGTGTTTAGAATGGATAGAGCGAGGATGGGGCGCCATGTGCCCTCTTTTCTTGGCACCAGGACAAAGTCTGGAGTAGAAACCTTGGCCTATCTGTTCTGCAGGAATGTGCTCTACTGCCCTCATAGAAAGCAGGGAAAGGATTTTCTTTTGAGCCTCTGCCAACTGGTTTGGAGGTAGATCTGGGAACCCTTTTGGGGTTGGGTAGGGTATGGAAGGAAAATTTGTATCCCTGAGACACTATGTTCAGAACCCAGTGGTCATTGGTAATGGTGGCCCAGGTGCTTGTGTGAAAGGAGAGTTTTCCTCCTAGAGTTAAGTGAAGGTGCTCAGAGGGAGGTGGTGAGGGAGGTGAGTCATTGTGAATTCTTACCATAAGGGTGTGGCTTAGAACTCCCTGGTTTTGAAGTGGAGGCAGTCCACTGCTTAGATCTCTGCATTCCCTGTGGCTGCTATCTGGTGGGGGGGGTCTGGTTCCCCAGGGCCTAAGCTGGACTGGCTTAGTGGGAGCAGGAAAGGACCAGTGTTTGGTGGGACAATGCCTGCTGAATATGGGTGGCTGGACTTGCAAGAAACTGTTTGCATAGATTTTGCTTTTTCTTCCATCTTTTTTAAGACCTCTTCTGCCTTGGTCCCAAATAAGTTATCTTTGTGCAAGGGGACATCCAACAATTTAGGTTTGACATGGTCTGGCAGGGGCTGTTCCTTAAACCATGCATACCATCTAATGACAGATCCAGTGACTGCTGCCCTGCAAGAAGTTTCTAAGGCGTCAAAACCACAGTGCAATGTGTGTTTTGTTACTTCACTTGCAGAATGCATTAACTCTTCTAATTCTTTAGATTCTGCCCAAGCAGAAAGGATGACATTTTTTGTTTGAGGAGTTCCAGGGTATGTTGCTGAAATTTTAGCATATGGAACTGACAATTCAGTGCCCTGACAGCAAGTAGCGGAGGTGTATACTTTTTTTACCCCATCTGTCTAGTGCTTGGGAATCCCTATCTGAGGGGGTGGGATTCTTAGCAGAGGTTGCTTTAATCCCTTTAGGCCGTTGAGAAATTACCTCCGGGTCAGCAGTAGGATTTTTAAAAAGAGAGTCCGGGATTCTCTGTAGTGCCCGTCTGGTTTCTGCATGCAGGAGGGAGGATTGTCAGGAGTCCAGCTGGATTCCGAAAAATATCCTCCACAACATCCAGGACTGGGGGGATGGACAAGGGTCTGTGCTGTGGAAGATCTGGGAATTCCCTGAGTCTCTTTTTAGACTGAAGGTAGTCTTGACTCTCCCATTGGAAATGCTCCCTTAAGGTATGCAGGGTTTCCCCAAAGGAAAAAATCCTCTGGGGGAGAGGCTGAAAGAATGGAATCCTCTGCATCAGAATCCTCATACGTAGAGAGGGGTTGCATGTCTTCATATTCATTTGCACCAGAGTCATCTGACTCTTGTTCAGACAAAACTACAGGGGAAAGATCTCTTTTTCTTTTGGAAGTGGTAGCTTGGCTTCCCCTGATCAGCATGGTAAGGTTTTCCGCCATTTTAAGCATTTGAGACTGAGGCAAGGAAGCAGGTGCCTGAGAGTGGGTCGTCTGGTTTCTTGGGTGTGGTTCGTATCCTAGGCCTAAAACTCGGTTGTTTTTGAAAGAATGGTAGTTGCGAAAGACATCTGTGTCGATTTGGTAGTGCGAAGGGCTTCCTCTGAAGCCGGTGCCTGCTCAGTGGCTCTGGATCCATCCAAGCTAGAGACAACCGCAGGATTCTTCGTCGAAGAGTTTTGCGGCATACCGGACTTCGAAAGGGTCTTGGTAGCGGCCTGCGAATCCACAGAAGCAGGCATCAGGGGCTGTGAAAGTGCCTCACTAAGGACTGGGGAACTGACGACTACCTTAATGAAAGTGTCATAAGGTTTGAACCTGTGCTGTCTGTCTTTGTCTTTATCTTTGTTTTTTCAGATCATCTGCTGTTGGATGGCTTACTGAAGCCACATCAGAATTTGAGGACTGTAAGCAAAAATATCTGGCCACAATAAGGGCCCAATGACTGATAGTTCTGGCGTTGAACAAAGCACAGAAGCGACAACAGGGGACATCGTGGTTTGGGCCTAAACAAGTGACGCAGTAAGAATGGAAGCCTTGGTGTGGTATTTACTTTCCAATGGTGAGACAATTATTAACTTTTTCTAACATCAGTTAGTGCAAGAAAAAAGGATCCCCAATGGGGTACTTAGCTTTTAGAAGACTTCAACTTCAGTTCGGTAGATGAAACTCAGGTAGCGGCCGATTGGCACTCATGCGAACTACTTCTGCTTTAGGCTCCATGGCAAGAAAGACTAGTGTAATGGCGTCTGCTGCCTTACTTTATACTACTGACAACCTGATGCCAGTCCTGGAGCGACAGTAACAGATGCAGAAATACTAAGCCTCTTGTATTTGCGCCTGCCGAGGGCTACCCTGGCAGGGATAACCCAAATGTGATGACTGCAACAGTGAAACACAAAACATCTATGTTTACACGTGCAGATCTGGACAATGAAGGATAGCCAGTTGGGAGGGTGGCCTAATTGTTAAGGTGTTTGCCTTACAAACACAAAGTGTAGGGTTTGAGTCTCACAAGGGATAATTGGCTAGGCTTGCAAGAGCAATTTTCCTAGTACTAATCTATGAACCTATAAATCTATGAACCTAAGCCAGTAGCAAAGAATGTGACCACAGCCGGCAATGAGTACACATTTTTACAAAGGTCAACCTCATTTTCGTAGACTGGGTACCTCTAGGGTTGGTGACCTATTTTTGGAAGAACCTGACACTGTTATTTATACAGATGGGGGAATTCTATCCAGAATGTAGAGAAATTCCCCTTCTCTTTTCAGTGAATGAAAGGAAATCTTTAATATCCACCTGTTACCACTGACTCAGCCATGTCGGATCTTGGTTTAACATCTCATGTGCCAGAAGTTAGCTGATTTTCTAGCAGATACTCATTTATTGCTTATCTACTAGCTTCTTGGGAATTGTCCCTAATATGTGGAACAAGAATATAGAACACTAAAGTGCCATAGTTAGAGTTATCACCACGTTTGGACAGTTTTTGTAGAGATCAAGGATGCAGTGGTCTTTTATTCTTAATGATGCATCTAAAATAATGAATCTGGAACTTATAAAGTTAATGCCTGCTAGTAAGTGTGCAATAACAATGCTGACTTTCAATTACTTCACTAATGCTGAAGCACTCAATTTAATATCCGACGTATTTCCTTTTTTTAATGGAGGGCAATCCCCTGCACCCCTGATGTATTGGATGTGCCACCACTCTTGATTAGTTACACTCATTCTGGGGTCACAACCTCAGAAATGAATGTCATGCTGAATATCTGTAGAGTAGGATATTGGTTAAAGAACTGCATTCACACCTGATGTCATGTGAACATAAACTGAAAGTAATGGGAGTTTGGAGCCTTCCCATCAAAAATAATGGTTGCAGTGCATGTAATTTTTATTTTGGCCAATTTCATTTTTCAGTCACTGTATTGAGAATCTTTTTTTTTTTTTTCAATAATTTTTATTTTTACATTAATAAATGTCACAAATAAAAACCATCTTACAACATGACTGTGTGTGTGTATATATATATATATATATATATATATATATATATATATATATATATATATATACACATACACATATGTTATACATTGATGTCAAATACCACAGGATATAGGTCATACAACATATCTATTTACACTATGTACATAGATGCTTTCATTGTTAATTCCACAGTTATATAGACAGTATATACATTCATAATATCCAAGTTATTTAATATCTGAACTTGTATGTGTTCTTTGGTTCCATTATAGTGTATTTCTAAGTTGCTGTGTGATGAATTATGCTAATATGATGTTAAAGGTTTGTTCCCAAATTTCTCTGGATTTCATGTTTTTGTTTCTTTTATCTATTACTATTTTATGAGCTAAAAGGTGTTGTATAGCTACTTGTTTAAAACCCTCCCAAGAGATATTTATCGTATCTAGCCATTTAAAAGCTATATAGAGTTTCATTAGTAGAGATTCTGATATTCTTGGAACAGACATTTTTTGGATCATTGTTATGGAAACTGACATACCCAGACGGTAACTGTAGGTAACTCCCTTTGCTCAACAACTGACATCACGATGGCCTTCTTTCAGGTCTAAGAGATTTAACACCTCGAGCCAGGAAAACGTTATGAATATGGTCAAATAGCTTAGCAATGTGAAAATGGAAAGCGCATTAATTTTTGACATAAACAGGGAGTATGTGTCAGGACAAATCAAAATCCCAACACAGGATTGTAGAGAGTCCAAGCATTTATAACAATTCCTTCAACTAAATAATTTTATTTCTAAACAAAATTAAATCCAGTCCTAAATCCTCCTTCAAATAAAGAGTGACTCCAGATCATTCCTTTTACAGGCTTTATTGGGACACGCACTTTCGTCTTTTTAGACTTTAAATCTACACTTTCTGTGGTCATGATGCTACTATAAATACTGTTACAGAGGGTGCACAGTACACTGTGGAACAATCCATTTCCACTTGATTGGCCTTTCACCTGCTCAGAATGTTGACCCACTCTTATTTGCATGTGGGTGCTCACAATTGGCAAGCCCATGTGTCTAACCCTAGGAACTCTTATGTGTTGCTAAACTTTGTTACTTAATCCTGTATTGCCCAAAAACCTGTCCTTTTTATGTATAAACTCGTAATCAGTTTTAAATGTGTGGCTACCAGACTGAATTTTACAAAATGGTTTACACAAATATTTTATTATATTTATTAACATTTGCTTACTGGGAAAGTCCGACTTGGAACAAAGCCAATTTTCAGCGGAGGCCCAGGGAGAAATGCTCCAGATACATGCCATGCCTTTGTAACGTAGGAGGAAACCCACATGGATGCATGGAGTGCATGCAAACTCTGCACAGAAGGCACCCCAGCTGAGAATTGAACCAGATGTGTTTATCATATCGTTCATTGTTGCAGTAGCCTTTTCATTTGGGAAGACTCCAAAAGCTATTGGACCAATGGCTGGCTTGTTTTGAGAATGTGTTTCCTGAAATAACCCCTGTAGAATGTCCATGGTAAATGCCATCCTGCCTATGGGGGTAATGAACAGGTTACAATGCTTAGAAAATGTGTGAACTGTGGATCATATACCTGTTACTAAGACTTGACTGTGTGCTGACCCCCCCCCCCACCCATAGTAGAATGGAACATCCCATGATAATGGCCTTGGCATAAGGCAGTAACAAAAATACAATGGGCCAACTATTTTGAGGTGGTCTGTTGGGACACTGTCCTTCCCTGACTATCCCTTAGGAAATGATATAAAAAAATTGATCTGTTTTTCTACTGCCATTTGTCCTGCCTAGGTAAAATCTGAGTTACCTGTGCACATCCAGGGAGTGTAGAATCATCTTAACTCTGGAAGTAGAATGCTGCAATGTGAATGGCCTGATTCAAAGATGGCTCTGTTACTACTTTCCTTTATATGAAAGAAGGATTGCTGCATACAGTAACTTTACATTCTCTGCACATTAAGGCCAGTAGTTCTGTAATTCTGAGTGAAGCAACAGTACTAAAGTTAGTTTCCAGGTCAGGAATGTCAAAGATTCTGAAACACTATTCTGAAACACTTTGACAAAGGGGAGTAATGTCAGTTTCTTAAGAACATTGTTAAGGACCAATTGTGGAATACTTTTCTTCATGGAGAACATTCACTGTAGGGCCACTTTTAGAAATTGCTTTACTGGCATCATGGAATACAGAGGAGATCCTAAGTCAGGCAGATATACTTTGCTGAGGCATTGGAAAGGCCTAATTTTTAAAGACCTGACAAGTATTTGAAGACCATGGACACAGGGATCGGTGCTGGTTCCTGACCCCTTCCTTTATCAACATGGGAATAATCTCTTCCATTTGGCTAGGAATTACTTATTTGTACTAGGTTTCTTAACTTCCCTTGAGATAGTGAGCATATCCTCAGAAAGTGCCTAATGGGGAAAGCTGGCTAAATCATCAAGTACTCAGCCTCAAGTCCTCGGGTAGGGAAAGTGAGTGACCCCAGTTCTAGGCATACAGGTTCAAACACTGCGGCAAAAGCACTGGTTCTAGCCTTATTATATGGATTAGAATCTAGGAGTCTCTTCTGAACACTGTTAATGCCTAGCTTGAATGAGGCCCCCTCTTTGCAATTCACTTGTCTCCACCATGAGAGTTCTTTCTTGATACAGTGCAGGAAAGGAATGGGATGGTATGCTGGAAGGACAAGGCACGCCAACACAGTCTGCTTCTGAGGTACCACTGAAATTTCCTCATGTGTAGTCATGCTAGAGAGACAGTAAGGATTAAGCAGGACGTGTATTCTGGTGTCCTGAGAAACCCTCCTGCAAAGATCTGTTTTTGCTGTGATGCAGATGGTAAAACAAAACAGGACTCTCTCATGGCAGGAAGGCCCTCCAGTAAATGGTATCCTGATAAGCTCCCAAGAACCAGCATTTTCTCAGCTAATAGATGTGACTAGCTGGTTCCGAGAGATTCTAGGTTTTGGGTGTAGGTCTGGGGGAAATGAGCTGCCCTCTGTACTTCTAGTGTTGTTGCTTGAAAAAGGCAAGTATAAATGCCTCTTGTCTTGCAAAAGGCAATTATTTAAGCCAGTCACTTTGGTTTATCCTGCAGTCAGGATGTCCACAAAGGGCAAGGAAATGAATTTGAAATGGTAACCATCTGCTTCAAATTTTGAAATAACCTGTCTTTTCTGGCTATAGATGTGTGAAGGTAATAACCTGTCTTTCCTGGCTACGGATGTGTGGAGGTGAGTGTCTCTCCTGGCTACGGATGTGTGGAGGTGATAACCTGTCTCTCTCCTGGCTACGGATGTGTGGAGGTAAGCATCTTTCAGGTTTAGGGTGACTAAGAAGGCTTGAAAAAGAAGCAAAGGCTTGCAAGATTAGCATCCTGAATTTAGTACTTTTAGAAGCTTGTTTAACACTGACAAGGCTACGTTGGGTCTTCAGGAGCTGTCTCTTCTTGTGATGAGGAACAGTGTTTAGTAAAAACCTGTGCCTTGTTCTTTTGGATCTCTCTATGCCACAATGCAGCAAAAGATCTTGTCATGGGAAGAAGTGCCTTAGTTTCAGGGGAACTGGTAGGATACATTTGAACTTTGGCTTAAGGACTGAAGCTTGTACTCCTGAAACAAGAATTACAAGACCCATTTGTCTTGTATAGTTTTCTTCCACTCTCTTACAAAGAAGATTAGGGAGACCCCTAACAACTGGGTGCTGACAAATGGAGAGGGGTTCAGAAGGGGGAAAGGGATGGGGTGAGATGGTGACAGGGGGAGTGTGGGTTAAGTCATAGCTGCTCCCTATCAGAATCTTCAGCCCTGAGGGGCCCCTAGGTTTCCCATTCTGATCAACTTGACATTTTTTCTTATTTTTTTCTCCTGCTATTTAAATGTTCCTATTTCCAGCGGGGAATGCAAGTTATTGATGAGGTAGTTGTGAATGTATATATGCACAAGGGAGTGAAGCAACCATTTCACACACTGCACAGTCACACTTTTTCCTGCCTTGCTCTGCATGGGCCCCAAAGATCAGGTCCTTCTTCTAATGGTGCATTAAGGAGCAGAGCTTTAACATGATCTGAAAGGAGCAGATTCCTCGGCCAGGCATGTCTAATGGCCGACTCAGTGGCTGCCACCCCATAAGGTGCACATAAAGCATCACAGCCATACCTGGTAGCATGACTGAAAATTTAAGAGGTGACATGGCATAATTCTAGCATCTTAAAGACCTGATCTTCAATCTTCCTAGCCTTTTCCTTCAACTAAGAAAGAAGAGTCTATCGGTGCTTCTATGTATGTTTATCACTTTAAAGCCCATAAGGTCAAGGGAGCAAAAATATAAACTTTCTTCCAAAAGCAGTTAGTAAATTACACTCATCACTGAAGAGGATTCTTGGCTGGAACCCTATTAGACCCCCCTTCTCTACTGGCATCACAGAAACCACACCTAGATCAATAGCAAAATGTTTGTATAGGTACTTACAGGAATCCTCGACTTTACAGAAGGGGTATGACTTACAGGGACCAAAAAGCTAGGAATCCAGGTATCGGGCATGGACTGCCAAAAGCATCCTAAGGTCTCAAAGACTGGAGATACAACTAATAGTTTTGGCTTTGGTAGGCCTAGAGTTCTGTCTCCCTCTTGGGGAAAAACTCTCAATTTCAATTTAAAATTGATCAGTCATCCTACTGAAGGTATCACCAAATGAGACTACCTCTTGTGAAGAAGCAGAGGGTAGTGTATTCTTAGCGTTTTAGTCAAAGATGAGGGTGGAACACATCTGTTGGACACATACTAACTTATCTATCACCAAATGAGACTACCTCTTGTGAAGAAGCAGAGGGTAGTGTATTCTTAGCGTTTTAGTCAAAGATGAGGGTGGAACACATCTGTTGGACACATACTAACTTATCTACCTCAGCATCAGTGCCCTCGAGGGGAAAGGTTTCCCTTTTCTTTTCTGAAGACTGACCAAGACATTGAACTTTTATCTGAAAGAGGTTGTAGGCTTTGTAGGAGAAATACAAAATCTTGGACCAGCTTTATCAGATCCTAAGCTGGAACTTGAGATGAGGGATGGATGGAGACAAGATGGCAAACATTTGAGATTAAGATGACTTAGTCTTACTTGACTGCTGGCTGTCTTTGAAGACCCAGGACATAGGTAGGCAGTTTGGATGTCTACCTTGATTCCACAGACGCCCTTGCAGACAAAGGCTGAGGGAATAATGCCCTCACCCTTTGTAATTACAAAGTAGGCACTGGGACCAGAAGCCCACAGGGAGACCATTGAAGATGGAATGGTTTTGGGTCAGGAGAACACGCATAATTTTTGAGCGAATGTTAGCCTCCAGCAGGGTAACACCAGAAGCTTCAGTTAAAGGTATCTGGGCTGGGGACAGTAAAAGTACCTCACTGGACTTGAGAGTCTCTAATTTAATTTAGAAGCTGAAGGCCTCCGTAGGTTTAAGCCCTCGACCTCCTAGTATTCCTTCTCTTGGGAGGTGTTTTTTTAGCAGCCATAAGCTTTTTCAGCAAACCATTCCTTGAAGACCTTGCTGATGACATAGTGGTTCTAGATGATAACATAGTGGTTCTAGATGATAACATAGTGGTTCTAGATGATAACATAGTGGTTTCTAGATGATAATATAGTGGTTCTAGATGAGGCAGTCCTTTTTCATCTGAAGCAGTCTTGAAACAATTTAACTTTCTGCTTCATGTTCTTTTCATTGAATAGGGACAGAAGTGGGGACCAGATGTGATGCGCTCCATCACCAGACACTTTATGTGAAAGCCCTAGTGTGGAATTTGTTTTCACTGGTAATACAATTATTTTCTTATTAATTTCTAATATCTGGTATCACGGTGCCTGAAAACTCCTGCAGTTTTAAGCAAACAGAAAAAATACAAAATAAAAAAATATAAAAGTTTCCATAAAGGAGCTTGTATCTGCCTAGTGTGGAAGCCAAGACAGACTGACAACACACATTGATGTGCTGATGAACTATGGCAAGAAAGAATTTAAGAAAGCATAGGAAGATATCCCCTCCCCTTATTTTTCAAATGCACTGATGTCCAGGTATGAGCTGACCCATGCAGCTTACAGGGAAAGAGTGCAATGCTCTTCAAGGTGGGTTGGACAGTAAGCCTTGCGTGGTAGAAATCCTGAAATGTACCGTGTGCTACAACAGTGTAAAATATGATAATCGGTGGTTACTGACAAGCAAAGGGAAACGGTCTTGTCATCTTAATGTAATACACAAATTAACACAACATATGTTTGATACATAAATTATCTACACAACATAGGATGAAATGCATGATGGATTTGTACTCTGCTTATTCAAGTAAATGTACACTGTTGCCTCCATCTTAACCTTCACAGGTGTTTTGGCCTTGGCCTTTTCCGGTAGAGGCTAAGACAGAGGCACCAGTACACTTTTTACTTGAGTGAGCTGAATACAGATGCATGTTGCTTTTCATCCTATCCTATTACCTTATCCTCGATGGCAGCCAGAAATTTCCGTTTTCTACTCTTATCTCCAAATTGTTGCCCCCACAAACACCATACTTAAAGAACATGCACATCTCTCCAAAGCAAATCCTTATCCACTTAAGAAATGTGCATTCTTTTATCTGTTACCCAACACAGCCTTGAAACTTCTCTGAGACGTCTAATCATATAAGCATGGGGGATTTAATGGCACAATCTCCACACTACAGTTCTAAAGCCCAGTGTTCAACTTTGACTTACGGTCTGTCTGTGTGGAGTTTTATATTAATCTTTTTTTTTTTCTGCAGGTACTCCCGTTTTCAAAGCATTCTGGTTGACCAGCTTAAACTGCCCAAATGGACACAGACATACACATGTACACACAGACACATTTATGTTGCAAATACTCCTGTGACTTGAGCCATGGCTGAAAAAGGTCCCTAGACCAATCCAGTTAAAAATGATTAAAAAAAAAAATTAGGCAGTCTATATCTTTCTTACAATTAGAATTCCTTACAGCCACAAAGCTTGTAAGAACTGCTCAGAAATTTGAATCTGCCTAGCTCCATCCTGTTACCAAGACACAAGAAAAGTAGTTACCAGCAGCTATATTAGGTGTGCTGAGCTCACCAATAATTTGCATAAGAGAACTGACCTCCATCTGGCAGTGGAGAATACATAATACGTATCACATGTGTAACGTGCGCTTTTTATAAGACCAGTCACCTGTTATCTGAAAGTACTAGAAGCAGATTAATCCCTTGGGAGTTCAGGCCATCTGTAGATTATACCCTATGTCCCTAAATAAAAGAACAGATGGTGACCAACTGCACATATTCCACTGCCACAGGTGGACTATGGAATAAATTACCCCATAACCACAGATACACAATGTTAGAGACTCAAAGTTTAAAATATCTCTTTCAAAGCAAACAGAGGAGTAACTGTGACATAGCCTGACTCTGTATTCCGTATCTGAAATATTATAGACTTATTCAGTAGCCAACCGCCCGTATTACTCCGCCACTGCTGCCCATTCTCTACCTCTAACCTTGCCTCCTTGTGGCGCTACTCGCCAAGATTCATATCAATTGTGTTAAGCTTCGCCCTGACTTTCATGTTCGTTTTTGAGTATACATTTTCCTTGTATTATGTTCGAGTCATGCATTCCTACATATTTGTATTGCTTCCATATTAATCTGCCATAATGTTCACACTTCATCTGTTTTTGGGTTCAACATATTTAATCTTAACTTGTCTGCATATCCAGCAATTGTAATATTCGTCTGTTTTCTCAACCTCATGTTGAAGTTTATGTATGAGCACTACGTGCAGATTATATAAAAATGTTTACAGTAGCAGGCCACCTGGGCGAGGCGGATCCCCCTCCAGTCTCTACTAAAAACTAATCCTTTATTTACTTACTTTCATTTGACTGGTGGATTGATCCAAAGACCCTTTTCTGCCACAATCTGGGCGAAGGAAAGTACGGTTGTGTACACTTACCATAAATGTAGATGTTAGAGTGTATTCACTGTTGCAGTCATTGCCTGAGGGTTATCCCTGCTATGGTAGCCCTCGGACGGCCCGAATACCAGAGTCCATTTTTTTTGCATCTGCTGCTGTCGCCTGTAGTCTGATGTCAGGTCGTCAGTGCTATAAAGCAAGGCAGCCGACATCATTACATCAGTTTTTCTTGCCCTAACCCATCAGAAGCACAAGGAAATAAGGAAAAGTGGTCCTGGTGGCTAAAGGCCACCGTGGGAAGCTTATGTCCCCCAAGGGGAAGATGCAAACTGGGGGATGGAGGGAGGGAAACCAGGACTGCAACAGTGAATACACTCTAACATCTACATTGATGGTAAGTCTACACAACTGTACTATGTTCTTCGTGTTTCACTGTTGCAGTTATTACCTGTGGGAGGATTCCCAAAGCTGAGGATAGGGGTGGAAGTATAGGTTAGAGTCCTAGGTATGGGTCAGCAGGCCCTGCAGAACTGCAGGGGTGTAAACCCTGCCCTAGACTTAGAAAAAAGCGGTAGGTGGTAATGCTTTACAAAGGTATGGACAGAGGTCCAGGTGGCAGCTTCCAAGATGTCCTGATGGAGACTCCTCTGAGGAAGGCTGTGGAAGTGGTGGCTGCCCTAGTGGAATGGGTACGGATAGACTTAGAGGGTGGCTTCCCATGTAGTCTGTAGCAGAAATGGATACAGTGTGATATCCATTTGCAAATGGTTTGTTTGGAAATTGGCTTCCCTTCTGCCCCTGGGGCAAAGCTGACAAGCAGTTGCTGTGTTTTTCTGAATGGTTTAGTACGGTCCAGATAGTATCTGAGTTGTTTATGCACATCTAGTGAGTGTAGAATTCTTTCCCCCTTGTTTTGAGGGTTGGAAAAGAAGGTG
This sequence comes from Protopterus annectens, assembly GCF_019279795.1. Classification (NCBI taxonomy): domain Eukaryota; kingdom Metazoa; phylum Chordata; order Ceratodontiformes; family Protopteridae; genus Protopterus; species Protopterus annectens. The sequence goes on along the minus strand of NC_056744.1, from coordinate 368,745,404 downwards.
GGTAGGTGAAAGGCCTGGGTGAGGGTCACATCAGATTCCACCTTGGGCATACCTCAGGGAGACCCTGTCTGCATGGAAAATGATGAAGGGCTCAACAGCCATGACAGCCTGAAGTTCTGATACCCTTCTGGCTGAGGTGATAGCTAGTAGGAAGGCAGTCTTCCAGGAGAGGAATTTCAATACTGTAGAAGCAGCAGGTTCAAAAGGAGGTAAGGTTAGTTTTTTCTAGAACATAATTCAGGTCCCAGGGTGGCATGGGAGGCCTTCTGGGAGGTCTGATATTAGAAGCTCCTCTGAGAAATTCCTTAATCAGAGGATGAGAGAAGAGGGGTGGGTCTGAATTGTAATGGGCAGAAATGGCTGAGGCATGGACTTTAATAGAGAAAGAGAGGCCACTATTGAGCAACTTGGCTAGGTAATCTAAGATAAGAGGAATGAAAGGATGGGAGGTACTGGCCCCTTTGGACTGGTTCCAGGAGCAGAATATTTTCCATTTCCTTGTGTATGATTTTCTGGTACCGGGCATTCTGGCCTCTGTGATGATGTCTAGGACCTGTTTGCTTAACAGGGACACTCCTTGCTAGCCTTTAAGGTATAAGCCATGCTGAAAGGTTGAGAGTCTGTAAGTTCAGGTGCAGTATCTTCCCCCTCTCCTGGGTCAAGAGGTCTGAGACTAGGGGATACTGCTTGGGGGGGCTGTAAGGGGTACCAATGCTATCTGGGCCAATCTGGAACAATGAGGATGGCCTTTGGTCTCTCCTCCCTTATTTTGATCGGTACCTTAGGAATAAGGGGCAGAGGAGGAAACGTATACACAAAAAAGGGAGTTCCAGGGGAAGGTCAAGGCATCCACCTTCCATGCTAGGTGATACTCCCTGGTACATAACTTTTGCAGCTGGTGGTTGAGGTGCGAGGCAAAGAGATACACTTCCGGAGTCCCCCACTCCTCAGTGATTTGCAGAAAGATTTCCTTGTGGAGCTGCCATTCGTGGGGGTCCAGTAAGTTTCTGCTTAGGTGGTCTGCCAAGGTGTTGTTGACCCCTGGTAGGTACTGGGCAATTAGGTGTAGACCCATGGAGATGGCTGTAAGCCAGAGGCTCATGGCTAACCTGCACAGGGGGTAAGATTGGGTCCCCCCTTGTTTGTTGATATACCACATTACTGTGGTGTCTGTTTTTATAAGAAGAACCCCTGGCCTGATATGGGGTTTGAAGGATGTCAGAGCCTTTTGTACTGCCATCATTTCTTTCTGATGTGCAAGTGAAGTTGCTGGGCATCCCAAAGACCTTGGGTGCACCTGCCTACTAGGTGAGTGCCCCAAGCAATGTCTGAGGCATTGGTGGTGATGGTATGGCCAGAAGGTTGGAGGATGAAGGGATGATCCTGGTTCCTGGCACAGGCCTCTACCTACCAGAGAAACTTGGCCTTTGTACATGGGATCAGAGGGAGGGAGGTCTCTAGGGACTGAGAGCGCTGGCACCAAAGGTTCTAAGTACCACTGAAGGTTTATGTGAAGCCTGGCAAGAGGAATGAGAAGGATGCAAGATGCCATGTATCCCAGGGCTTGCAGGAACTTCCTCGCAGTGAGGTGACTTCTGGAAGCCTGCTGGGTAAAGTAGAGAAGCAGGGAAGCTCTGCTTTTCTGGGGATAGAAAGGCCATTTGGGGTGCTGTGTCTAGCATGGCTCCCAAGAAAATGATCTTCCTGGTGGGGTTTTGTTTTGATTTCTTCTCATTGATGGTAAACCCTAGGGAGGTTAGGAGAGATTTGACAAAGAGAAGATCCTGGAGCAGCTTTTCTTTGCACTCTACCTGAATGAGGCAATCATCCAGGTAAGGATAAATCTGTATACTTCTGTCTGCAGAATGCTATGGCCGTTGCCAAGCATTTGTTGAATACTCTGGGTGCAGTAGATAAGTCAAAGGGTAGCGCAGAGAACTGAAAGGGTTGTGAGCCTGCTCTGAAGCGCAGGAATTTCTTGCAGGATTCCCTTATGGGGATGTGGAGGTAGGCATCTTTTAGGTCTAGGGTCACTAGCCAGGGAATTTTTGTCAGCATAGGCAGCAGTTGCTGCAAAGTTAGCATTTTGAATCTGGGGACCACCAGAGAGGTGTTCGGAATGGATAGATCCAGGATGGGGCACCAAGTGCCCTCTTTCCTAGGAACAAGGAATAGTCTGGCATAAAAAAGCCTTTGCCTACTTGATCTGAAGGGACAGGTTCTACGGCCCCCTGTGATGTGAGAGTCTGGACCTGTTTCAATGCCTCTGCCCACTGGTTTGGAGGCAAGTCTGGTACCCTCTTGGAACTGGGAGTTTGCTGAAAGAGAATTTGTATCCCTGAGAAATGATTAAGACCCATTGGTCCTTTGTTACAGAAAGCCAGTTGTCTTTGAAGCAGGAGAGCCTTCCTCCTAGTTTTTGGTAAGTGAAGGGAGGGTGGGGTGGGGGGGGGGAGTCACTGTGAGTGTTTGCCATAAAAGTTTGGCTTAGAACTCCCTGCCTTAGAGACAGAAGTGGTCTGTTTGCTTCTCTGCTGGCCCTGGGATAGGGGCCCGAAGGGTCTGTCCCTGAGGGGCTTACATTGGCCCTGTCTGCTAGGTGCAGGGAAAGCCAAGTGCTTCGAGGGAAAGTTCCTATTGAATCTGAGAGGTTGAACTTGAAAGATATCTTTTACTGTTTGCACAGATTTTGCTTTGTCTTTCATCTTTTTAAGCACCTCCTTCTGTTTTTCCCCAAACAGGCGTTCCTTATCTAGGGGTGCATCAATAAGTTTAGACTTGACATGATCAGGGAGAAGTTGTTCCTTCAGCCATCCATGTCTTCTAATAACAGATCCTGCCACTGCTGCCCTGCTAGAGGCTTCTAGGGTGTCATATCCACATTGTAATGAGTGTTTGGCCACTTGACAAGCTGAGTGCAGTAAATCTGCTAACTCTTTTGAATTGGCACAGTCAGGAAAGGTAGCCATCTTCTGTTTTAATAGCTCCAAAGTGTGTTGTTGATATTTTAACATATGGAACTAACAATTGAGTGCTCTGATGGCTAAGAGCTCTGGAGTCCTTGTCAGAAGGAAGAGGATTCTTGGCAAAACTAGTCTTGGCTCCTTTAGGTCCCTGTGGGATAACCTCCGGGTCTGCAGAAGGATTTCTGTTTAGGTATTTGTGGGAATCCGGTACTCTGTAGTACCTGTCAGGTTTACTGGGAGCAGGGGGAGGGCATCAGGGACTAAGCTGGATTAATGGAAAACCTCATCCACCACTTCAAAAATAGGGGGGGGGGTGGCCAAGGGTCTATGCTGGGGCAAGTCCAGAAACTCTCGCCAAGTCTTTTCTTAGACTGTGGGAAGTCCTGAGATTCCCATTGGAAATGTTCTCCTGAGGGAGTTAAGGGTTTCCCCAAAGGAAAGGTCCTCTGGAGGGGATGAAGAAGGGATGGATTCCTCTGCATCCGAATCCTCAAGCAGTTAAGGGGTGCTGTTCCTCTTCAAAAACCGAATAATCAGATTCCTCAGAATCCTGTTCTGACATAATTTCTGGAGAAGGATGCATTTTCCTTTTAGAAGAAGTGGCCTGACTGCCCCGGATAAGGGAGATGAGATCCTCTGCCATTTTAAGCATTTGTGCTTGGGGTGGTGGAGCAATAGCAAGATGGTGGTTAGAAGCAGATTTCCTAGGAATGGCCTGGCTTCTAGGCCTAAGAGAATCCATTGGTCTGAGAGAAAAGGTAGTCAGATGCAAAGACGTTTTTTGTCTAGAATCTGTAGTGCAAAAGGCTCCCTCGGAAGCTGGTGCCTGCGTCGCAGCTCCAGGCCCAATTGAGGCAGAGACAGCCAAAGGCTTGGAAGACTAAGATTTTTGCGGCATAAAGGACTCCAAAAGTGTCTTGGTAGAGGCATGTGTAGACATCGAATCGGGCATCAGGGGCTGCAAAAGCACCTCACTGATTCCGGAGAACTGATTATCTGCTTAGTGGTAGCATCGTCGGAAGGCTTGGCCTTTTGTGGTCTGCCTCTATCCTTATCTGTACTTTCTTTGGAATGACCACAGATTGTTAGCTGATGAATGCCATATCGGAATGCGAAGACGGAACACGAAAATAACTGCCTACAAAAGAGCTCTACGGTGAATGGTTCTCGCATTAAAGAGGGCACAGAACTGGCAATGGGGACATCGTGGTCTGGGCCTAAACAAGTGACGCAGTAAGAATGGAAGTCTTTGTGTGGGATCTGCTTTCCACAGGCGAGACAATCAGACATCGGTTAGTGCAAGAAAAAAGGATCCCCAATGGGGTACTTAACTTTAGATGTTTTCAGTTGAAATAAACTTCTGGTAGCAACTGACCGGCACTTGTGTGAACTGCTACAGGTTTCCACGGCAAGAAAGACTGACATAATGATGTAGGCTGCCTTGCTTTATAGCGCTGATGACCTGACTACAGGCGATGGCAGCTGACGCAAAAAAACATTGACTCTGGTATTTGGGCTGGCTGAGGCTATCACAGCAGGAATAACCCTCAGGTGATGACTGCAACAGTGAAACACTAAGAACATCAATATATTATACACATGAGCACAATATACAAATACAAACTTTTATCATATAAAGGTGGAAATTTACAACAGCCTACAGCATAACTACATACAAACAAACATTTTACAGATGATTTTGTCACATGGCATGAATATACACTAATCACGTTCAGGACCACAACAGCAGTCACTGACAAAGTTAACCCCTGCCCCAGCAAAGTGGAAAAATAAACATCTGCTTGGAATAAATGTGAGAGAATAGATAAACAGAGGGCAGAAATTTTCCCAGCTGGACAGTCCTTCTTAACAAGTACAAATGAAGCAAATAAATGAATAATGCTGAAGATGTGTGTTATAAGTAAACAAACAAATAATATTGATTGTTCCCACAGATCTGCATGTGTATTTTTTTCCAGAGTGTACCTGTAAAGAGTTGGGTATAATTTGAAAACAGTTACTTGTGATCAACGCATCTATTTGGCTGCCAAATAATTAAGCAAAAGACATCAGATGGTGTGTGCGCTACTATTTCAATATTACTCTTGGGATGGATGACAGCATAGTCTCTCTCAGGAGTACTGTTATTACACAAACACAAACCAGGAGTGTCTCGCTGCTATACAAAGGATTGTTTTGTATTGGTAACATTTTCTGGGGCTGCTTTAGACACTGATGTTGTCTAACTATGCTCTGGGGCTTACTAACCTGTCTCGTCATGAATTTGCAAAGTCACTGTTGGTATGTATAAATAAAATTAAATATATATGTTCTTCACAAGGACTGTATTCTAGCTTAAAAAACATGGCAGTGGGTAATGCATTTCCTCACTTAATAACAAAAAAATGATCCAGTGCTGTAACTATAACTAAAGCTCTGTTTTCTCCACAGGACTATAAACATTAAATCTGAACGATGTGCACAAAAAAAGTATGGATTTTCACACAGATCATGGCCGTTTCCCTGCTGAATGTTAATCAAAGTCAAAGTAAACTGTATTGGCGATCAGATATACACAGCAGTGCAAGTTGAACTAAATTACGTTGCTTTAGTCTCCATGCAAGACATAACAATGAACACATACTGTAGTTTGAATGACAGTAAGACTAATGCACATACAGTAATTAAAATATTAACATGTCAGTTTGTAATTAAGAATGTATTCAAAATCTGCACAACAGCTATAACAAAGATTAAATATGTGGAATGATTGCATCTTTATCATAAGACAGTACCATGCTGCTCAACTGTCCAGATTTTCCCAGAATGTCCAGATTCTTGACTCATATTTTTGGTCTGTCCCTCAGAAAATCTGTTCTCTGGCAAATCAATAGAATGATCTGAGGAGTGAAGTCAAACAATGGAATACACTTGAGTTTCTGACTTCATATCCTTCAGAAAAAATGCATGCTAAGACAAAGCTTGTTATTCTAGCAACTTTCTAAGTTCATAAGAGCAACATTTGAAATCTGTCCCTATATTTGGGCCTTTGTCAAACAATTATGTCAGGGCTTGTCCAGATTTCTTGCACTAAGAGGTTGAGAGGTATGGATAATGCAGAAGGTGGTACTTGCCTTTTGTGGGCTCAAATTCTTTACTCCTACAGATCACTTTGCCATAATGTGAAATCTGAAGCAGAACAATCAACGCTTGTCTCAGTGAGTTTTGTTACTTCTTTGAAGCTAATGCACAATGTGCCACAGATTACCATGTACATTATTTTTGTTATAATACTTTGTCAACAGGATTACACAAAGACTAGTTGAAGCATACCATTACTAAATACAATTCCCTGACTACTCGACAGAGAAAACGTGAATGTTTGGAAATCACAGCTTTTTTTTTGCAGTGCCTTTTTACGATTTACAGTGATTGTTACACTAATGTATGACAAAACTCTGTAACAATTAAAGGGCACCACATTATGGGGTGTGGAGCTGTGGCTCCCCCACTAGTCTTTACTTTCTACTCTAAGAAAACTGAAACTTTTGGCCAAGTGTAAGTCTCAACTTTCAGGTTACAGTAGCTGCAGAAGTGCATTTTTTCTGGTGTGTATTGGGTATTGTTAACATAACCCCATAAGCCTTAATTATAACTGTTATACTTAAGACTATTAATCATTTTGTTTTAACCGTTTTCGTGTTTATTTTTTTAAATTTCTGTATGTATTTGTTTTTTACTGTAAGGTAATGCCCATGCTTAGAACCTGGACGGAAGCAGGACATTCAGACCTTCTGCACATTACCCTGCAGCATAACTCAGTGTCTGGTTTTGCACAGAAAATATTTCCTGCTAGGGCTTTTTGGTGTCTGAAAGTTAACTATTCTTGCTGCTTTTGCTGAGTGCATCAGTCCTTGACTCAATGCAAGAGTAACCTAATGATTGTTTTGCATAGTTTTGTATATGTTAGTCATGATACTACCAGTAGGAATTCAAGCATTGGTGTGTAAGTTTGGAAGTGTAGTAGAGATGCCTACAGATGTGCTGCTGAGGTTTGCAGGATAAATGTAGCAGTTCTATATTACAAGTGTAGTGTAATGTTGGAAATGGGTCTTGCTATGTAAATAATGTAGTGAATGAGGTGAAAAGTCACATTACTGCAGGTGTGGTATTTGCACATGCACTATAGAAATGGCATAGCTTTGGCCAATAACTTGTATGGCCAACCATGTATGGAGACTTGGAGGGTGTGTGGACAACCTATTTTCTGTACTGGCAATAACAGCCTTCGGATTAAAATGGATAAGTGTGTGTGTACGCGCATGTTGGAATAATTAAGCTTAAAGTGTGGAATCAAAATATTTGACTCAAAGCAAGTGGGTCTGCAGTATCCCACAGTATCCCTCACTTTATTTACATTTGTTGGCTGGGGAAAGTCCAACTGGGCCAGAAGCCCATTTTCAGTGGAGACCCAGGGAGAAAAGCTCCGCAAAAATATAAGCAAAATACAATAATTAGATAGTATAATAGTATACATACAGTAAGATGCAGAATACTCATGTATAAAAATAAGCAAAATACAATAATTAGGTAGTACAATAGTATACATACAGTAAGATGCAGAATACACATCATGTGCTGTGCCTTAAGGATTATAGCCGCTTACATCACCAGGCTGATAACATGCAAACAGATAAGGCATTTGATAGACATGTGCATTAAAAAGGCCTCATTTCTTAACTACAGCATTGTAATAGGCACTTCAACAATAGCTGAATATGTACAAAGACTGTTATAAACGCTTACATATTTAAGTACATTAGTAACGTGTTTGCTGTAATTTTCCACATATTAGTCTGTTTCTGTAGCTACTATACCACTTGCATTGAGCAAGGCTACTCAAACAAATTTATTGTACAGAAATTAAGCTTAATTATCAACGTTGTATTTCACTCTCCATACTATTTATTTATTCAGTTATTATTCAGGGATGTGTTCTCAGCCCACTGTTATTCACCATCCTGATTCACAACTGCTATGCTACACACAAGTCCAACCATATCATCAAGTCTGCTGATGGCACCACAGTCAAAGGGATTCATCACAAAGGAGGATGAAAGGGTGTACAAAGATGAGGTGGAATCTGATCATTTGGCACAAGGGGAAAGTACAGTTGTGTACACTTACCATAAATGTAGATGTTAGAGTACATTCACTGTTGCAGTCATTACATTTGGGTCGAATCCCAAAGCTATGGATGGGAGGCTGGAGCTAAATAGCATTAGGAGCGGCTATAAGGCCCTGCAGAACTGCAGTGGCAAAGCCTGCCCTGAACTTAGAGAAGAGAGACAAATGATAATGCTTTGTAAATGCATGAACAGAGCTCCAAGTAGCAGCTTCTAGAATGTCTTTGGTTGGAACTCCTCTGAGAAAATCTGCTGAGGTAGATGCAGCCCTGGTGGAATGTGACCTGATTCCCTTGGTCACCGGTTTACCATGATGCAAGTAGCAGAAACTAATGCAGTGGCTTATCCACTTTGAAATGGTCTGCTTTGAAATAGCCTTTCCCTCTGATCCTGCAGCAAATGCCACCAGTAGTTGCTCAGACTTTCTTAGAGGTTTGGTCCTATTTAAGTAGAATCTTAGTTGTCTGTGTACGTCCAAGGAATGCAGAATCCACTCCTCCTTGTTCTGTGGATTTGGGTAAAAAGTTGGCAGGTGAATAGTTTGGTTAAGAGCCACACTGGATACCACCTTAGGCATAAAGGAAGGATTGGTCCTGAGGGACACCCTGTCCGGGTAAAATGTAATAAAAGGCTCTACAGCCATGAGGGCCTGTAGTTCTGAAACCCTTATCGCTGAAGTGATTGCCAGAAGGAAAGCTGTTTTCCAAGATAAAAACTTTATATCTGCAGTAGCTGCTGGTTCAAAAGGAGGCAGGGTGAGCTTTTCCAGCACAAAATTGAGGTCCCTTGCAGGAGTTAGTGATCTTCTGGGAGGCCTTAAATGTTTGGCCCCTCTAAGATACTGTTTTAGCAGAGGATGAGAAGATGGGAGGCTCTGTGTTGTAATGAGGTGAGATGGCAGAGGCATGGATTTTTATTGACAAAAAAGATAGGCCCTTGTCAAACATCTCAGTCAAGTATTGTAAAATCTGAGGAATATTTGGCTTTGCAGTGTCTGTTCCTTGTGCTTGGTTCCAAGCACAAAATCTCTTCCATTTATCAGCATAAGATTTTCTAGTACTGGGCCTTCTGGCTTCCAAAATGACATCCATCACAGATTTACTGAGAGGAGGTGTTTTAATAATTACATGATCAGCCACGCTGCCAGGTTGAGTTTGGAGCGGATCGGGCAGAATTTGATTGTTCTGCTGAGACAGTAGATGAGGTATTTGAGGCAAGTACCAAGGAGGGAGTTGAGACGTATTCCGTAGAATTGCGTACCAGTGCTGGCGAGGCCAGTCCGGGGCAATTAGGATCATTTTTGGTTTTTCCTGTGTGACCTTTAGTAAGACCTTGGAGAAGAGGCATAGGAGGAAAGGCATAGACTGATAGTTTTTTCCAACTGAAGGATAGGGCATCCAGTCTCCATGCTTGTCTGTGATAAGTCCTTGTGCAGAATTTGTCCAGTTGATTTTTGGGGAGAGGCTAATAGATCTATGTCTGGACTCCCCCGTTTCTCTTATCATGCTGAAGACTTGTGGATCCAGTTTCCACTTGTGAAGGTCCATAAGATTTCTGATTAGGTCTTCTGCCAGAGTATTTTGTTTTCCTTTTGTACTTTAGTCAAGGCTGTGTCCCACAATGCCATGGCTAGTCTGCAAAGGGGGTAGGAATGTGTACCCCCCTGCTTGTTTATGTACCACATAACCATGGTGTTGTCCTTCTTTATCAGTAGTTGACCTGGATGAAGTAAGTCCTTGAAGGCTGTTGGGGCATTCTGAACAGCTAACATCTGCATTTGTTTTGGGCTCTATATGCCCTGAATGCATCTCCCTGCCAGGTGGGCCCCCCAAGCATAGTCTGATGCGTCTGTAGTTAGGGTTTGGGTGGCAGGGTGTAGAGTGAAAGACCGTCCCATGTTCTGGTGACATGTCTATGCCCACCAAAGAAACTCCTGTTGTAGGCAGGGGATGAGAGGAATCATTGTTTCCAGACTGACAATGTTGACTCCATAAACTTTTTAGATACCACTATAGTTTCCTCATATGCAGTCTTGCATATGGAATTAGCAGAATGCAGGCTGCCATGAACCCCAAAGCCTGCAAAATTTGTCTTGCAGATAACTGGGTTTTTGCTGCCATCTGTTGGAAGTAAATAGTCAGTTGCCTTTGTTTGTCTGGCGTCAGGTAAGCCATCTGGGCAGTTGTATTCAAGCTTGCACCCAGGAATGTAATTTTTTGAGAGGGTACCAGTTGTGATTTATTTTTGTTTATTGTGTACCCTAGGCATGTTGGAAGCCTTTTTACAAATGCCAGATGTTGAAGAAGAATGTCCTTGTTTTCTGCTTGAATGAGACAAGTCGTCCAAGTAAGGATAGATTTGTATGCTTCTTTGTCTGCAAAATGAAATTACTGGTGCCAGGTACTTTGTAAAGACCCTGGGCACAGTAGATAAGCCAAAGGGTAGTGCAGAGAATTGGTAATGCATAAAACCTGCCTTGAAGCGGAGGTATCTTCTGCATGATTCCCTTATTGGGATATGCAGGTATGCCTCTTAAGTCTAGAGTCACTAACCAAGCGTTCCTGCCCAGCATGGGCAGAAGCTGTTGTAAAGTCAGCATTTTGAATTTTGGGTTGTCCAAGAATGTGTTCAAAATCAATAAATCCAGTATTGGATGCCAGGCATTGTCTTTTCTGGGCACCAGGAAAAGTCTTGAATAGAAACCTTGTCCTTTTTCCTGTTCTGGTACTGGTTGAATAGCACCCATATCCATGAGGGACGTAACTTGTTTCTGAGCCTCTGCCCGTGGCAGATCTGACCAACCGTTTGGAATTGGCAAGGTATGGAAATGAAATTTGTACCCGTGGGATACTATGTTTAATTCCCATTTGTCCTGGGTTATTAACTACCAATTTTGAGCATGAAGTGCTAATTTCCCCCCCAAGGGGCCTGCCAAAAGATAAGTGCTGGTGATGGTAGAGGGAAGTTATTGAGACTGCTTACTGTAGGGTTGTGCTTTGTTTCCTCCAGATTTGGAGGTAGAGGCACCCCATTGCTTTGACCTGTAAGAACCCTGTGATTGGTATCTAGAGCCTTTTGAGTACCTGAATTTGCCTTGTGAGGCTCTGGACACAGGAAAGGACCAATTTTTAGTAGGCCAGTGTCTACTGACTCTGGGTGGCTGCACTTGTAAGAAATCTTTTACAGTTTGCATAGATTTAGCTTTGTCTTCCATTTTCTTTAAAACCTCTTATGCCTTATTATCAAACAGAGTATCATGCTGTAAAGGTGCATCCAACAATTTAGCTTTAACATGATCAGGCAGATTTTGCTCCTTGAGCCAGTCATGCCTTCTAATCACAGATCCAGTAACTGTGGCCCTGCAGGAGGCATACAAGGAATCAAAACCACATTGCAAGGTATGCTTTCCAACCTGTTCTGCTGCATGCAATAATTCCTGTATTTCTTTATTTTCCACACATTCAGAAATCAACATCATTTTCTGTTTCAATAATCCCATAACATGCTGTTGATATTTAAGCACATGAAACTGGCAGTTTAGGGCCCTAACTGCCAAGATTGCAGACTTGTAAACCTTCTTTCCCCATCTATCCATCGCCCTGGAATCTTTATCAGAGGGGGTAGGAGTCTTGGCTGTAGAGGCCTTTACACCTTTGGGACCCTGTGAGATAGTTTCAGGATCAGCAGCAGGATTCAGGATCAGCAGCAGGATTTTTGAATAAAAATTTGTGGGAGTCAGGAACCCTGTAATATCTGTCTGGTTTACTAGGAGCCGGAGGTAGGGAATCAGGAGCCATGCTTGATTCCGAAAACACATCAATGTCTAATAGAGGAGGTATAGTCAAACGCCTATGCTGAGGAAGAAGGAAATCCCCAAGCCTTTTTTTTTGATTCCGAGAAATCCTGACTCTCCCAATGAAAATGTTCCCTTAAAGTATGCAAGGTTTCTCTAAAAGAATAATCCTCAGGAGGAGATTCAGATGGGATAGATTCGTCTGCATCTGAAACCTCAGAGTGGTATAGAAAATTCCTGATCAGAAGAGGAATCAGAAAAAATAGAAACCTGATCTGAAGAATCATAATCAGTGTCTTGCCTAGGCCTCCTATCGGGGGGGTTGGGAACCTGGTAATTAAGTCCTCAACCATTTTGATCACCTGTGTTTTAGGCATAGGGGCCTAAGCACATGGCTCGTGCGTCATTTTTTTTTAGCCTTAGATGTTGTTTTTGAAGTTGGCGTCCGTTTTTATATAGAAAAGTTGAGGCCTGAAAACACCCTCGGAAGCTGGTGCCTGCTCAGCGGCTCTGGATCCATCCAAGGGTACAATACTCCTGAGAATCTCATGCCATATCGAACTCCGCATGGGTCTCGGTAGAGGCCTGCGACTCAAAAGGTGCAAGTACCAGGGGCTGCAAAAGCGCCTCAATGAGTACCGGCTACTGGCTTAGGAGAAGCTTTGGCATCGGTTTTGGACCTCGACAGTCTGTCTCTGTCCTTTTCTTTGTGTTTTTTAATGAACTCCGGTAGTCTGATTGCTATCTGACATTTCAGGGTAATTAAATCTGTTTCCAAAATATTTTGAAGCAAAGATATACTGACGCTTAGTAGTGCGTTGGTTAAATCTAGCACAAAACCGCCAGCAAGGCACGTTATGATCTGGGCCTAGGCAAGGAATACAGTACAAATGGAAATCCTTATGAGGTATTTGCTTCCCACAAGTAATGCAATTATTAACTTTTACTGACATTGGTAAGGAGCAAGAAAAAGTTTCCCCAATGGGGTACTTGGCTTTAATAGAAGACTTCAGTTCTGAAACTCAAATGCGAAAATTTCAGGAGTCGGCCGACCGGCACATGCGAAATGCTTCTGCTTTGGGCATCGCGCAGCAAGAAAGACTGAAGAAAATTGCATCGGCTGCTTGTTTTATACCCCTGATGACCTGACGTCATGGAAGAGGAGACTGCAACTGGCGCAGGACCCAAGACTTTGTTATTCAGGCCGACTGAGGGCAACCTGCCAGCAGATTACTCAAATGTAATGACTGCAACAGTAAAACACGAAGAACATCAAACTTGACCTGAATGTAAGCAAGACCAAAGAGATCATCAGGATCAATGGTGAGAGTGTGGAGAGGGTTAAGCGTATGAAATTCCTGTGTGTACACATATAGCATCTCTCATGGTTAGGAAACAGCCAACTGGTCATAGCCTAGTACCTACCTATCAGCCCTGGGGCCTATACAAGCCCAGCCAAAAAAGTACCCTGGCTTTTGCCACCCAAGAAAACTATTTTCCTGTGCCACTGTCGCAGAGCCACAGAGGTGAGCCCCAGGGTGAATTTCCTATTTCCCATCCAGTCATCAAGATTTTTTTGAGTGCTAATGAGGAGCTTTGTTTAATATAGATAGGTAGTTTAGTCCAGAGTATGGGACGTCTCTGGGACAGGAATCTATCCCTCCGGCATGTTCTGTTTGTTGTGGTGACAAGGTTTAGGTCCCTAGAGCATGTAGCTCAGAGAGATTGGGATTTCTTTAAGTGGAGCATGTGCAACAGTCAAAGGCCACCAATGCCTGAACGTTTTAAGAAGGCTGACAAAAGCTAAGCTTCCTCCTCGTATTCTCTCCACCTTTATAGAGGTGCAATAGTGAGCGTCCTCACCTGTAACTTAGTGTGGTTTGGAGCTGCACAGTTACAGAAGGGAAGGCGCTACAAAGAGCGGTGAGGGTTGCAGAGAAGGTAACAGGTTCCAGTCCTCCATCAGTACAACATCTTTATGCTGCAAGAAGCATCCAAAAGCCAACCAAAATAATACAGGACAACACGCATCCTGTGCATGGAGTGTTTAAGTATCTGGCAGGAGACATTGCAGGATCCGCTGTAGGACTAAAAGATCCAGTAACAATTTCTACCCTACAGTGATTAGACTTCTGAACTCAGGTACTAGCTCCTCATTAGCACACAAGTCAAATTTTATTTATTTGTGCATTACATACTTGCATATATTCCAAGTAAGTGCAATATTTATTTATTATATCCATAGTCAGTATTATTTAACTCAAGTGCAGTATTATACAAATAACTTGGGCATTTCAACCTGTAGTGTGTTTTGTATTACTTTAAATAGGGTAGCTAATTTAACTCGGGGGAGGGTATTCTTTTCATATACGAGTGTTGGTAAATGTCTCTACTCTTTCTTGCATGTATTGGGAGTAATATTGCATTTATGTTTATTCCTCTGCTTGTATGCATTTTGATTTCCTTTGTAATATCAAGAATTGAGCTGATGCACAAAATGTCACTTAGGCTACACGTATGTAATTCTAAATGACAATAAAATTTACTTTAACTTCGATTTACTGACCATGGTAGTCCCATTTGGCCAGTGGCTTCTTTTCAGATGAACCCCTGTTGTTCTGTGCTGCATCCTTAGAGGGGGCCTTCACCTCTGGGTCTCCCCTGTATAATGGTCTTTAGCCCAGCAAAATCAAGTATGTTACCTGATCCCGAGGAAGCCTTTTAAACTGTACTCTGACTCCAGAATGACACCCTACAGAAAAGCATGAGAAGATCAGGGTAAACCGAAGTCGGCACAAGTACGAGGCAAGTTAACAGTGAAAGGAACTAAACACAAAAACATAGAAAACGCATTCAGAAGCAGTACTGACTAGTGCAAAATGGGACAGGCAGCTAAAACAGTGCTGCTTGGTACAAATCAGCACAAAGTATTTAATTATAATTTGAAAGAAAATGCATTTTTTTTTTTTTATTGAACGTATTTCTTCTCACCAGGTTGTACCAAATCATATAAGAAGCTAGGCACCTGACATGCTGAAAAATAGAAGCAGGCACAGGCCTTCCTGAAATGTGCATTCAGCTGAAAACAGAAGGCTAGCTATGGGGCTGTACTGGTCTGGGTAAGAACGAATCCATGGAAAGCGTTTTACATCTTAGAGGCCATAGAAAAAGATTAAAGTTTGTTAAACCAAGTAAACTCACCAAGCACTAAAGTGCCTCTTTTCAGGTGTAACCTAGAAATAAAATCAATCAGACAGCAGGCAAATACACACTGAAGAAATCAAACCTAAGACTGTTGGAGGGATGGCAACAGTGCACTGGAAAGAAATGGTGCACAATAGCAAACAAGAAGAGGAACTCAAAGCAGAGATGCTGTCTTACAGGAGACAGTAGGCATGATTTAGCATGCTATGCTGTACAAAAGTACAACTCGTCTCTAACAAACCGGCTGTTAGCAGCCCTTATGACAGTTCAACAGTGATGCTCATTCTGTGGGTAAAGGGAATATATACCCAAGGGGCTTGTTTTACAACACATGAAGAGCAGACTGACAAACAGGAAGGGGCACTTAAGGTCTATTCCTTTTTTATACTCTTAAGAATATTTTTTTCTCTCACTGCTGTCCCTAACATCATTGAAATTAATTTTCACTGATTTTATGGCAGATGTTTACATTCCAATAACTTTAGTGAGCTGGAAATCCACGTGGGTGCAAAATATGAATAACACATTGACAGCAGTATTGAAGCATAAATTTACAGCATTTGTGGGAATCTGAGAAAGCTTCAGGAAGGTATCAAACACAGCTTTTGTTTTTTTTTTTTAAAGTTTTACTGCTAAAAAATTGGATGGAAACCTTATGCGATAGAGCTGTGGTCTTCTTCAAATTGTGTTTGGATATTTGTTCTGGATAGTTCTGAAAGTGCAAGCACAAGCAGTAAAAGTCATCACATTGAAAAATATACAGATTCAAATAAAGTGAACTACAGGACATACTCTTTTATATGTAAGCATTTTTTGGGGGGGTTTACCCCATGAACTCCAGATCCCTGCTTTTTATCTATACTAACTCCGACGACTACATGGGAATACCCTAAGGTACCACAACCTCAGGCTTAGTGTACACCTCCCCCCTTTGTACTTGTAGTTCCACAGTGCCAAGGATCACAACTACACAGCTACACTTTTCACTATTAACAAATTCAGTTTTTGGCTTTCATGAAATCACTTTATGGTGTTAGTGGCAAAATCACTACTACAGATTTACACCACTATCAAATTTAACTGACCTGCCCAAGCTAAAAGCTCTTTCTAGAACAGTTAAAACCACACTGGCCAGTTTTCTTGTTTCCGTATTAGGATAGTTTTATAAGCCAATTTTAACACGTGGTTGACCTTTATTATTACTGCATGTTGAAGAGCAGAGTTAACACATTACTCTAACGGAATGTTTAAAAATACGAGGACATTACATCAGAAAAATAATTTAACAGTTGGTGAATGGTTGTATAGGAGTATTTCGTAGGATTACAATGTCTTCAACTACTACTGATTGCATGAGCGGGAGATCTAATGTAATCTTAGTTGATGAATATTGTAGAATTGCAGGGGACTTAACATTGATCCTTGTTAAATGCATCTTGTGAAGCTTGTTGCATGGGAGTATTTACTATTGGTCATTGCTGTAACAGTTCTGACAGGTAAACTTGGACCTAGGATCAGGTAAGTGAAGAAATACTTGCTAGCAGAAGGTGATAAGGGCATTGCGGCACTGTTGAAGGCTTTACATTAGCTATCCCTGGTCTGTACTGCCTTCATTACTAACCAGAGATGTGTTTCAGTTGTATCCAGACCTGAATCCCTGCTGACTTGACAAGCAGTACTGTAGCTGGTACCATGCTACCGTAAAAGACCACTTCTTAGGTCTTTTGCTGTTGTATCATAACAGGATTATCAGTATGTACTTTTTGGCATTTTTTGGAATAGGTATCTTTTACATACATTTGGGAGGGTTTTTTTAATATTAAATTATTTTTTTTTTACTCAAATGATTTTTATTTTGAAATAATAAATTAATAACATTCAATAACTATTTACAGTCAGCCTGACAAAAAGGATTCGGATAAAAACATTTGTAGTTAAATAAGTTAATATATAAAGTATGACCATTAGGAAGAGTTTGGTTCCCTCTGTAGAGTATCAATCAAATTCAAAACTACGGACTATTAACCAATGGCTTAGGAAAAGTTCTTAACTCTTTAGTTCTTTTCTCCATAAGTATGCATTTCTTCATTGATGATAGGAATTCCTCCATTGTGGGTGCTACATTAGAGTTCCATCTTCTAGTTAGCAATTTTCTGGATATTGCTATCATTGTCCACAACAAATACAGGTCATCTTTCTTCATATTATTACTATTAACAGCATTCAATAAAATTAATGACTTTGTCAAAACAGATATCAGTATAGATAGCCTGAAGAAATTTGTTAATCTCATTCCAATATGGTTTAATATTAGTACAGTCATAAAAATATGAGACCAGTCAGCATTAATGGACAGATGACATCTCTGACATAACTTGCTGTTTGAGGGTTCATTTTTGAGAGTTTCTCAGGTATCAAAAATAATCTGTGTAGAAATTTCCAATGAAAAATCCTCCAAAATTGTGACTAAGAAGTTAGTTTAACTGAAAATACAGTGTTTGTTTTATCTTCCATTGATAATGATACTTGAAACCCTTTAGTTAGGCATTGCCAGTAAGAATCTTTGGGAGCTGTCTTATAGACAAAGTGTCATCTAGATATGATAATTCATTCTTAACATTGATATTTATTTATTTATTTGCAGTTGTTTAACCAGGATAGTCCATTGGGCCTAAAGAACCCGTTTTCAATGGAGTCCTGGGGAAAAAAGCTCCACATACAGATTATACAAATATTAAGTCGAGAGTTGAAACTTGGTTTCCAGTAATACGATTAACTGGAACCTGTATGTTCTTTTAGTGATGAATGCATTAGCTAATTTAAGCTAGAATGAGAGCAGGCCACCTGGGCTAGGTACATGCGTCAAGTAAAACTTTCAGTACAGATCACACTATCTGTGAAGCTACAATAGAACCAGAAATGGGGTGGCCAGTTAAGAGACCGAGCCGGGACACTGAAGTATATAGAAGGAAGTACTTGTCAGGTTTCAGCCCGTTTGGAATACACTGCTGCGAGGTTATTCTAACTGTTTCTACTTTTTCAACCTCTGATAATGGTTGACTGCTGGGTGAAAAATTTCATACAACTAAGTTGTTTTCCTGCTTGTTAAAATGGTTTCTGCATTCCCAGAAACGTGGATTGTCCAATTAAAATATGGTAATTTTGTTAGTTTTATTTTTGAGACTGCATACATTCATTTTAGTTTGAAATAATCAAAATGAAACTTAATTAATTCATTCATTAATTAATCTATCTATCCCCTAGTACGTCAGGCATTGTTACCTTTCTTCACTTTATTTGACTGGAAAGACATCTGCAGTCATTACCTTTCAGCCATTTAGTGGTAGTTGGGAAAATTTGGTCCTGTAAGTTGTTAAGGATGTTTGTGAACATTTTGATACCTGCATTAATATTCAGTCATATTAACAATGTGCTCCATTCTGGGTTGTAATTCACTCAGGAGGAGGAGATCCTTTGTGCAGATAAATGTACATCAGTTATTACTGAGGGGATGGGAATTTGTTTTTTTTTTACTTTTCATTGTCCAAATTGTAATACAAGGATTGTGCATCACTTAATGGACTGGGATACTATTTTGTACTGGCAGTTGCATTGTGGAGCAGCTCTTTGAAGTTTCACTGTACCAAGTTCATTACTGAATTAAATGCAGCAAAATTACATTTGACCTGATCTAGTCAGTTTTCAACCTCTTAGCTTACGAAATCTGGACAAAGCCTAGCATAATGGGCAAAGTTCTCAAAATAGGAATAGAATTTAAAAAATGCCCTTATAAATTTAGAAAGTTCCTACAAAATAGGACTTGTGTTAGCATGCATTTTCTGAAAGATATGAAGTCTGAATCTCAAATGTATGTTATTATTTAGTGATTTCAGTCCTCAGCGATTTGCCAGAAACCACAAATTTTATGAGAAACAAATCAATATTATAAGGCAAAAATCTGGACAGTTGAGAGGGTATGGTCAATAGGTTAATGGAAAATGTTCAGTTTGTGGTTCATCAAAGGCAAATGCATGTCATACATTTCAGGCTTGTACATGCATTCATGTATAAAACTTTTAACGATTACAACATGATCCCAGCTCAGCAATCAAAGATGCAAGGAGCAGTTGGAATTTTTGATGACTTACATAATTTATATCATTAAGTGCAGCACTGCTAAAATGCAGCTTGATGGAAGTATTTAAATGTATTTAGCCTTTGCTGACTGGCTTAGTCCCACTAAGCTAGTAGCCTCTTTACAGTGGAGACTGAAAGTGGTATTTATACGACTAGGAGAAACTTGGCCAGAGCACCAGGGAACTTATTGTGCTCTTTTCAATAGCCACTGTGGGATCTCTTGTATCCACTTGAGCTACCACCAACTCAGGCAGATGGACACCTGTTTTAAAGTCTCATCCAAAGGACAGCACACTCAGGAGAGCAGCAACCCCCCCATGTTGTACTGTAGTGTCCGTAATCAATCTACCTGCTGTGAGGATAGAACACAGCTTTCTGCATCAAATGTGATTCTGCTACCTGTTGCCCCACTGAAACTTCTGCTGCAGAAAGTATAATGAGTACTTCTACTGCAGAACACTCAACATATCCAACATACTCAGTTTCTGTAACAGCAGAGGCGAGGGAATAACTCACAGCAGATTTGACAGCTGTAGAAAGCAATATAATGGGCTCAGTTTGAATACACACAACTTTTTGCGAGCATACAATAGGCATGATTATCTAACTTCCCTGATCTTATAGTACAAGATCTCAAAGCCACTTCAAGTGGATACACCCCTCCATGGATGTGTAACATCAGAATGAAAAGGTAGAGGGTACCGTGTGTGTGTGTGTAATGTATGTATGTATGTATGTATGTGTGTATATATATATATATATATATATATATATATATATATAATTTTTGTTTTTACAATGATAACAGAGATTTGGCTTTAATTTAAAATTTATTTCAAATTTAAAAGCAGAAACAATGATAAACATTTGCTAATCAAAACAGACTTAGTACAAACAACAGGAAACGTCTAGAAACTCACATTTATTGAAAATGCATCTTGCAACCCATTAAACTACAAGACATGTGCTGGGATTAATAGTCATGCAGCATATAGTGAAGTACTAATTAGCAGCTATGTGAAAGATGCAGGAATTCAAAAGATAAATATGGAACATTTCTCAACAGCTTGGGGCAGCCCACTGGATGCAACTGGCTCTTTTTAGGGATAGCCGGGTAGTACTTTCAGGTGAAGCGACTTGGCAGAGTCACAGTAGACAAGTGAAGGCTGTGGGAATCAAGCCTTGCACTATAGAAGCAGCTCAATAATAGCTTACAGCATTATTCATTTGCACCAAGTGCCAGACAGACTGCTGTGGCCCAGCACAGTGCATTTTACACTAGTGTACCTGCAAAAACACAAGCTGAATTAAAATATTCTTATTTAAAGTATTGACATTAAACAAACTTCATGCTATCCAGTTTATTTCCAGCCAACTAAGACATGGTCAACGGTCAATAAAACAAGGAAAGCAGGGATTGTAACAAAAGACCACATCTCAGATGTCCCTATTTGCTATAATCATTTCCTATGGTTACATGATAATCACTGTGGGCTTCAGGAACTATATATATATATGAATAAAATATCACACACATACACCAATTACAGCAGGATACAACCACTTGCAGTTGCCTTGTGTTAGATCCAGCCCTTGCGATGTTTGGGTCAGCTGAACACTGGGGAATAGAAATTAAAGTCAGGCCTTTTTCCTACTAACTTCCACAGTAGTTCCATGTTTTTCATACCATATAAGCACAGTAGCCATGTACAATCTGCCCCTGCTGTCTCCCCACCAACTTCACACAGTCTAACTTTACCTCTGTCTTTTAACATTAAACTGTAGTTGTTTAGTATTATTTTTAAAGACTGTAAAATTATTGTTCTTAAAATGATTTGTAATAGGTTGAAGCTTTTTTCCCCGGACCTCTGAAAATCTGCTCCTACCCAGATGGACTTTCCCAGTAATCAAATGTTCATAAATAAATAAATAAATATTCATACCTTGTCATGTCCCTTCGGATCTTCAGGCATCCCCCAACACACACAAAATGCATTATTTCTGAACCTTCAGCAAAGTTCTTTTCAGTTCCAGAGTATAACTAGTCTTGATATAGAAGTGCAATATGGCAGTGTAGGTAAATTTATTACTCCCAATGTTTTAAGTTCCCGTACTGCTTGTACAACAGCTCGGACAAACTATGTACCCCAAAAGGCAACTCCTTGAACCACCTGACCTCAAGGATGACACAATGTTTTACTTTTCGCATATTTTATTTATATATATTTTTTAATTTTATTTGACATTTGATTATTAGGAAGGTCGAACTGGGGACAAAGACCATTTTCAGCAGAGGCCTGGGGAGGAAAGCTCCAAAGTTCATAGGTGTTTACTAGGCTAATGACCATGAGGACCTTTATAAGCCAAGCCATGCATCCCAAATCTCTGACAAGTTCTGATACCCTTGGTAAGTGTAAGCATGGGCTTGGGAGAAGAACCATTTACAGGTTACCTGTTTGCATTAGAGACATGGGTTCCAAACCAGGGATGAATTTCTGGTTTTCCATCCAATTGTCCAAGTTGCACTTGAATTGGGTTATGAAGGAACTCTGCTTCACATGGATTGGGAGCCTGTTCCTTAGATGGGTAGGCTGTGTGGGATAACATACCTATCTCTCCAGCAGGTCCTATTTATATTACATACAAAATACAAGATGGAGAACACCAACTGAATAATTTCATTACTTAAAGCAAACAATTTTGGCGTTCCCCCATGATTATATTTATATTACAGGCAAGTTTTAAGTCTTTAGAACTGATAATTCTGGTACTGTTTGTTTTGTGGATATGCAGGAGATCCATCAGAGTGGAGTCTGACAATGCCCTGTACGCCAGGCATAGATCTCCCCTTAAAAGCTTGTAGGAGACAGAATACAGGGATAGGGCCTTGAGGCAATCTGCATAGGGCATATTACTTATGCCCTGTATTCTTTTAGTGAGGAAACTCTGTGGATGTTCCAGTTGTTGGATATGCCTGGTTAGGTACATACCAAAGGGGCATTATACTCAATGATAGGCATGATGAATGCTGAATACATTGGAACAATGACTTCCTTGGAACTAGATGCCATACCTTTGTTTATATGTTGCACAACATAGAATGATCATCTCACCACTATAGACAAGTAGTGATGAAAGGCTAGATTACTATCTATGTGTGTCCCTAAGTGCCTGACTACTGGGTCAACTCTAAGGGGTGTGTTGTCAATATAGTTACCAGGGTTGGATGACTTCCCAGAGGATACTATTATGCATTTCTTGGCATTTAGTTTTAGTCCATGGCTTTGACACCAGTTGTTTGTGTCAGCCCCTCCTGGAGAACATTTGTGTCAGTGTAAGATTCAATGACTGCACCTAATTTGCAATCATCTGCAAGTTTAGTCAGTCAGAGACCACTGACATTGGCCTTGATTTCTGAGAAGTAAATGCCAAAAAGAAGCAGTCCAAGGACTGATCCCTGAGGGACTCCACTTGTGACTGGCCTCTTTGTAGAGGTGGATTCCCCGATTCTAACTTCCAGGGTCCTGTCTGTGAGCCATTTGCATATCCACTGGGTGACATATGGGTTTGTACCTAACCTCGTGAGTTTGTCAATAATGCCAGAGTGGGGTATTGTCAAATGCCTTGGCCTGGCCAAGGTACACAATATGAATGATTTTGCACTCCTCCATTGCTTTGGTGACCTTCTCAAAGAAGTCCACCAGGTTGATAAGGCATGATCTGTCCTTGACTAGACTAAACTGGGTTGTGTCCAGTGTCTGGAGGCTTGCTATCTCTATTGATCATCTCCATGATAATTCTTTCCATGGCTTTACATATAAGACTTGTGGGTCTGTAGTTTCTAGGGCCTGTAGATGGCCCCACCTTTGTGCAGAGGGATGACTGTTGCCTTTCTCCATTCATGAGGCACAAAGCCTGTTTGGTGGCTACAGTTAAATAGTAATTCCAGAGGCCCTGATAGGTCATGTTTCATGCTATTTAGAAGGCATCCTAGGATATTGTCTGGGCCGATTGATGCAGTGTTCTTGGCCTTAGAGAGAGCATTAAAGACCTGTTCCCTAGTGATAGTAGGGAGAGTTCTATTTGATAATATTTCCTGAAGGAAGGTTGAGGGGGAGAGAGAAGTAAAGCTGGAGCTGAATTTTATCAGCCAGAAGGTTTGCTATATCTTCTGGCTGATTATAGGTGGCTCCATTTACAATGAGCTCTGCACGCAATTGTGCATTGCCTTTGGGGTTGTGGACATAGCTAAAGAATGCTTTGTGGTTTTCCTTGGTCTGGGAGGCCAAACTTATCTCAAACTTACTGACAACCAGTTAATTCTTAAACTGATATGGTATGTGAGGGATGTATTTACACAATGTCACTGGAGGCAAAGCTCTCGCATGAAAGTACTTCTAATGTCAGTAAGGTTGTCAGTAGTACACATGCTGTATCCATCACACACAATTCAAAGCAGACATATAGACCTACATATACTGAGACACTTACATGTAGCCTTCTTAAACCACAAAGACTTCTTAGATAAAGTGCATATAAGAAATACCCTCAGCAGCCACAAATGCACTCTTTCAAAACAACACCCACATCAGCACATACAGCTACATCTCATGGAGCCTGAGCCTCAACCTCCAAGCCTATTAGGCAAGTCACCACACAATCCAACATTCTAATCCTTGAAGAACCATTGTGAGACACACTGATGTCTCTCTCACCAGGCTGAGTAAGGAGACAGTTATGGTCAGTTGATCAGCGGGGGCTAGTATCCGCCACATTACACATGCATTCAGGTCATTGGACCACAATTACCAATATGACTCAGTCATAGTCTGTGTGGGTGTAAATGACCTGAGATGTAGCTCCCTAGACTACATGAAGAGAGACATCACAGAACTCTTGGAATATGTGACTCAGGCTGCTATGAGCCTAGCATTGTGCAGCATTTTACCTTTTCCAAGGATGATGCCACAATATGAACAAAAGATGACTAACCTTAATAACTGGCATAGTTACTGGTGTCATTCTAAGAGGGTGTAACATTTCTCAGCATGGAAGGAAATTGGTCAACAGACCATGCTTTGCCAGGGATGATCTGCACCTCTCTCCTCTGGACTTTCGAATATTAGCTAAAATATTGTCTTCCCCATAGTGCCTTTTTTAGGTAATGACAAATTGAAAGTACTTCGACACAGCAAATCAAAAACAAGAAAAATCTATTTTTTTTACATTTGTTGACCGGGCTAGTCTAACTGGATACATGTCCATTTTCAGTAGAGGCCCGAGGAGAAAAGCTCCGAGAGAAAAACAATTTATACAAAGAGTACAAAAAAACAATAGATGCTATACATTCCTAAAAAACAACTAGATAGCTATACATTCATATACACATGTAATTTTAGCAGCAGTAAGGTTACACCATGAACATTTTTGTTTTAGTCATTTAAAATTATCAGAGACAAATATAAGCATAAGTCAGTAATCATATCGATGAAGTTGACACAGCACAATGATGGGTATGAAGAGAACAAATTATATATATTTTTAGAGAAGAGAGCAGTAGTAAAAATAAAAGATTTGGTGTACAAAAGCTTAAAGGCAAGGAGAGATAGTATCAGTCGGGATTGGTGCGTGGGCAAAGCCATTGGGATTTTAGGAAAATTCTTAATTGGTTCTTGAAAAGATGGGTGGATGTAGTAGATGTTAGTGCAGTTGGAAGTTTGTTCCAAGTTTTACCAGCAGAGTTAGAAAACAGATGGTCCCCAGATTTGTTGTTAGATTTTAAAGTGGCTACTAGTAACCTATTTGCAGAAAGTAGGATTGGAAGGTTTTTTTATAAGAAATGAGTATGTTAGAGTATAGGAGTATTAGTGGGATGGTGTAAGATCTTGTGGATAAAGGTGAGTTGCTGGAAGAGTAGCTGGTTTTGTATTTCCAGCCAGCCTAGAAGTTTAAGATTTTGGCAGTGGTGAGTTCTGAATGGGGCACCAGTGGCAAATCTGGCTATGTTATAAGAGGTTGCCAGTTTATTTAGATTGCTTTTGGATAGGTTTGTGTAAATGGGGGAGGCGTAGAGGAGGGTGGAATTCAGGTGAGTTTGAACAATAGTAATCTTAGCTGCGGCTGTGAGGAATGGTTTGAGTCTATAAAGGAAACCAAGTTTTCTATTAACAGATTTAATAGGTTAATGTGTGTGTCAAATTTGAGATTATTACCTATTGTTACACCTAGGAGTTTAGTGGTAGTGTCAGGAGTGATTTCAGTACCATTGTTAGATGTAAGTAAGAAATTGAATGGAGGGGTCTTCAATGTGAGAATAAATAGTAGTAATTTTGTTTTTTTTGGGTTCAGGAGGAGACCCCGTTGGTGAAACCATTTTCCCATTAAGGTAAATACTGCTTGTGTCCTGTTTTGGAGTTCAGTTGGAGTGGAAGCAGCACAGATTAGTGTTGAATCATCAGCATATTGTATGCAGGTAGCTAGGGGAAGGGAGGTTTTCAGATCTTAATGAAAATACTGAAGAGGAGTGGACCCAGAATAGATCCTTGTGGGACCCCAAGAGTGATCAGGAGCTGGGAGGATAAGTTGTTGTCTCAGAGCACTGCTTGGTGTCTATTTTCAAGGTATGAATGGAACCAATTAACTGCTTGAGTATCAGATGAAAGAGAGTTGAGTATATTTGATAGTAAATGGTGATTCACCATATCAAAGGCCTTGGAGAGATCTATAAAGAGCAGGTTACTATTTCTATTAATGTAGTCAAAGGATAGGAGTGCAGTGGTAGTACTGTGGAAAGGCCTGAAGCCGTGTTGGCAGTCCACTAATAGGTTGTTTTCAAGGAGATGATGTAGTAGTTGACTGTGAATACATCTCTCCATAATGTTTGCTAGGGGAGAGAGAAGGGCTATAGGGAGGAAGTTTGAGAGTTCATTTGTCACCTCCCTTATGCAAGGGGATAATATGAGATTTTCCAGAGAGATGGGATGTAGGATTCAGTTGTTGTTGTGTCTTTCGGCTTTTCCCGGTTAGGGGTCGCCACAGCGGAACTCCGGTCCGCTAATGATTGGCAGTAGATTTTTATGTGCCGAGTTGCCAGCTCTGACACACAACCTTCAACGAAGGTACGCCCATTCACGCATGTCTCCACACAGAAGACGCTCTAGATGAGAATCGAACAGGATGTCTTACTGTGAGGCGACAATGCTACCGCAGCACCACCGCCGCATGGTCCTATTTATTAGGATAGAAATTGGGTAGGCTAGTACTCCTGCTGCAATTTGCAGGTATTCAGCTGGGAGGAGATCAGCTGATGGTGTGCATGGTTTTAGTAAAGTTATTACTGCTCGATCCTAAACAAAAAACTCCACTCCCTGGAAGCTCACTCCCTGGAAGCTCTCTTTACCGTAGAGAATGCTGATGTCTGTGTGGTTTCTGAGACATGGTTTAAAACAGTGGAGAGTACACCAAGCGTACAAGGTTATAAAGTATAATATAATGTGGTAATACAATAATTAAATTACATATGAACACAGAAATTATAAAAAGACAGTATGTATCCAGGTTACAATAACAGAACAGTAACAAAACTGTGTGAAAAGAGCAACACAGAGTGGAAAAACAGAAATAATTGAGACCAGAGTAGATGGATATTAAAATCGGAGATAAAAATAAAATGCAATAGGGATAGAATGCTCAAATAAGCAAGATGAAGGGAATGATCACAAAAGGAGAGAAGATGATGGAAGAAATTAGTACTAAAAAGAGGATTATATTGGTGTTAAATGTGAAGGTTTGATGAAACTGGTAGAAGGGAAGTAGAGGGGAAGGTGTACCTCTCAAACTCCTCGCACAAGAAATCTGGACAAAAGCATAAAATAAAGGGGGGGACAAAGGCCCAAAAATAGGGACAGAATTTAAATACTGCTCTTATAAACTTAGAAAGTTGCAAGAATAAAGATTTGTGTTAACATGCATTTTTTGAAGGGCAAAGTCTGAAACTCAAATGTATGTCATTATTTAGTGATGTCATTTCTCAGCGTAGTAATAGTAAACCACACATTTTACAAGGAACAGATCAAAAATATGATGCAAAAATCTGGACAGTTGAGAGGTACCAGGGAAAGTTACGAAGTTAAGGAAAATGGAAGAGGAGGAACAATAACAAGGGGAGAAAAAGGAAGAGGAGGAACAATAACAAGGGGAGAAAAAGAAAGATAAAGGACAAGAAATAATGAGAAAAAAGTGAATCGGGAGTGGTACAGTATGTGAATTAGTTAAACGGTGATGCACATGAGCAAAAGCAAGAACCGGGGAGGAATGACTTTAGAACTGGTTGACTAGGGAAAACCTCAGTATTAGTGAGATGCTCAGGAAGAGAGAACTGCAAGTCTCTGCTACTGAGTTTGAGTAAAAGGACTGACCGATGGATTTTTATTTTTGGTTTTAGACATTAAGGTGATGTTTATCAGATGAGTGTAGAGGACGACTGTGATGCACACTGCTGAAAAGTGGTACATTAAAAGTTTTTCACAGACAAAACAGCAAGACTGCATGTTCTTATGCCTACCAGCTGTAGTTCCTAGTACCTTTCCCAGCATCTCCCAGAATGTCCTGCCAAGGCATGAAGTTGCCTGTCATTCCATTAGCTGTCCTGCATGGTCACCTCTGAGTGACACGTCATATGTCATACAGATGGCTTAAGTGGCAGTTATCATTCTAGTATCCAGGATGGACTACAAAAAAGGGGTTACACAAAATAACACAAGACACACCAGCTGCGAGCAGCTTAAAGGGTAGCAGTTAGATTAGCAGCATTTTGAATGAACTAGCGTAGTTTTCCTTTTACTACATCAACACACTACATTTCTGTTTTGATGACAAACTACTGTTTTTGACAAACAAAAATCATGAAGACCTACAATCTCATCTACAAATAATTTCTCTGATCTTTGTAATTGGACCAATGCAAACAAACTGTAATGTTATTTGCATCACAAACAAAACTATTTCATTTACCAGAACTCATAAAAAAAGATAACATAACATTCTACTCAGCATTAGTGAATAAAAATATTTGATTTCACACACATTCTTTTCATATACTGATACCATCACAGGAAAATTTACTATCCCAGCTAAAACTTTGCTACAAGATATCACTTCTCCTGTCACCTCTAGTCAGAGCTAAGAATGTACAGTTACCTAAACTTGAAAACTGTTTACCAATAATTACCCTCCACTCATCAGATAATACACACAGAACATTTACATATATGCCTTTCTAGCCAGTTCCCACGCACATCACTGTCCAGTAACAAAGATGTCCAGTGCCTCCCACTCTCACATGGAGCCACATATCTCGTGAGGTGCTCACTGTTAAATATACTAAAGACAGGATATTGCCTTCCTCTAAGATTTCACCAATTAAAAGAACAAAAGTACAATTGCACCAATAATATAACTTCCATATGACCTCCATTTAAAACGGCAGCAGGTTAAGAAAAAAAAAAAAAAAAAAAACTTTCTCCCACCTAGGATCTGCAACATGGAACCCCCCCCCCCCAACTTGAAATAAAACAGTAAAGACAATGAATGAATTAAAAAAAAAAAAAAACACACACTAAAAACTCACCTACACAATTAAGCTGTGTGCAGCTGTTTATTGGGTGATTACAAAGGATATCTGGACTGCCTCATCTACTGTATACAGTGTACAAAAAAGTATTTTTTCTACTGCATATGGATGAGTACTGAAGATTATGCAGAAATGCATCGAACACTATGTATCACCCTCATTATACTCTGTTTACTTTGTAGGTGAAATATTGTTACCTGCTTCTGTAATACTTTTGTATACTGTTTGTTGTGACTGAAAAGAGTCAGCAGACCAGCCCAGTTACCTGGTTAACAAACAGTAAATAAATGTTATGTTGGGTGTCTGTTGCTGCCTGCGATGGGAAATGGATGTGTAAAACAATACTTTGCTATAATTTCGGAAAGAAAAAATCTTATGGGGGTGGAGGTTCAGTGCATAGGATGAGAGGGTGGTGTTGGTCAGTTAACGGGTAGTGATTAGAATAATATTTTGAATGACCAGACTCAGTTTCCCTCATCAATGTGTTGCATTTCTGTTTTGATTTGCCTTTAATATAAGCAACCCTGGAACTGACGGAGTGCATTATCAGCTTTAACGAACAAAAGTGATCAACACTGCATTCATTCAAAAAAACAAGGCTATAGGCAAAATGCTTCCATCAAGTAGTTCCTGTAAAAAAAATCACAGTAGTGATGATAACTTCACTGCATTCACTCCCTATGAAACAAGTAGGATAAAACATGTCTTCATGTCAAGAGTAGAAGTGTTTGCTGTAAAACTAACAGTAGCAGACATTTTGGGACATGAAAATTCCACCAAGACAAGTCATTCTTACCAACAGCAGAAGAAATGAATAATTATCCTGTCCTACAAAAATGCAAAGCGTTGTAGACAGTTGTTCCAGAAACAGCAACACACATGCTGATGTTACAGACGAAGCAACTCTGTTTGAATTATCTTAAATTAAATTGAATATTTGTCTGTTTAGCATTTTTTCTTCTACTAAACCTGAGGTATCAACCTGTCTTGTTAAAACATGCAGCTCACACTTTACAGAATGCATAAAACACAACCACCACATAGCACATTATAACTTACATTCCAGGGGCAGGAGATTAAAATCACTGGACTGTGCTGACATGTATCTAGTAGGCAGGATGATTTCCTCTCCAGGACTGCTAGCTCTGACAATGAATTGACACCCACCTTCCTTCTCCCATGGTCTTGTTTTCTACTTCCCTTTTAAGTCTGAAAAACAAGAGCAGTTATAACTGCTCCCTTTTCTTAGACCCTATGAGCTAACTTCCACAACCCTGTTCACTCTGAAGCCTTGCCTGAACACTGGTCCTTTTCTTTTGTAACTGGTAAGCACCTTCTGCCCCGCTCAACCCTTGTAACAGCTTGTGACTGCTGCAACCGTTTACTCATTTGTATAATTTTCACCACCTCGTGTGGCCTTTCCTTTATCTTTGGACATTTTATCCAGTCAGTTTCGACACCATCTGCAAGTCCACCTTTGAAGATGCCTCGCATCTTTTGCAAAGTCCTGCAACCATTACTGTGCAGTGAGGTGGTGCAACATAGAATACTGTGCTGTATTCACTGTGGATATTTCCATCTTATTCCCTCTGTGGCTACCTTACTACAAGTCACTGCAGAATTGGTGGACGTGTGACTTTACTTCATATGTTTAACATCACAACGAGCTTCATCTCAATGGTGTACTGTGCGAGCTGGCAGGACACTTTTGGATGTTTTTTTTTTTCCTTTTCCACACTATGGTGTGACTGTAGAGTTATATGTATAATTTAGTGGGCTATGGGGGGGGGGGGGCTTGAGTCACCTGTTTTTGAAATTCATCTTTTGGAAATCAGTGAGTCAAATGAGTGTGCTTCGACTGCTGGAAGGTAAACCTACCTCTGCATATATACATCAGTCTATCACATCTCCTGCTAAACTTTTTTTTTTTTTTTAAATAAAATAAAACTCAAGCCTGTGTAACCCAAAACCCTTTCTTTTATGTAGTACCAAACCCCATCTTTCTGAATGTGAGGCATCCGGCTGCATTATGCAACATTTACCCTTTAAATTGACATCTATATTATGTATTTAATTGTGATGTTTTACTTATTTTAACATGTTATTCATGATTGTCCTTATACTTTATATATGCTCATGTTTTTCACAAATGTTTGTTTTATTGTATATGTTTACTTATAAACTAAACCTGAACACAGAATGGTGACCACTGGTACTTGGGTATTCTCCTGTCCTGAAATATACTGCAGTAAGCTTTCAACCAGTATCCAGCAAGGTACTACCCTTAGATATTCTTCCTTAGCTAAGGCAGGTTCCTGAAGGCTCCACATTGAATACTGTGCTGCCATTTGTTAATAGTTTTATCAATTCTATACCAGACTAAACACTGAAGGAATTATTTAGATCATTACAAACACTAACCATATTCTCCTCCTCAGACATCCAAATTCTTTCTCTCTCTGTCCCTTCCTTCTCCATATTGCCTGTAGTCTGATTATTTTGCAGCCGCCTTCTCCCATACTGCAACAAATCTCTCCATCCTTTCTCAATCTTCCTTCAGGATTAAGTGCAAAGCCACAAAATGGAATCCATTGGGACTTTTAAAAAGTTTACTTTTTATGCGTTAGACGCTACAGAAACAGATATTAGGGGCAGGGGTGCCGAGAACTGTACCAGTTATTTTAATTTCACTAAATGTTGAAATAAGGAAAGGGTTTGTAATTTGGAAACCAGCATTTCACACATGGCAGAAGGGTTTAAATCAAACCTGTGCGATGAAACCGCTTATGAGTTTTGGTTTTTAAATAAATTATCAGCCTTTTAACTCCGTTATTAGCAGAGCTTTGGCCTTTGTTTGGCTTGCTTTTGGTTTATTGTTAGCCGTACACTATTTTATTTTTATTCTTGGTGCTGAGAACATGTTAGACACCAAGGAATATGACTGGCAAATAAGATTAAATGCTACAAATTCTGCAGGCTTGCATAACCATATTACATTTAAATGTGTTTTAAATAAACAGATGTTTAAGGCAAAGTACAATAAATTATTTTAAAGAAGGGACATGACTGGATGTGTCCTGTGAATTAAGATTAAATGAAAGAACTGATGTTAAAGGAGGAACTTGATTGGAAGTGTTTTAGATGATGTCATGATTTTTTTATCACTAATTTATGAGCTGAATTTTATTTTGTACTCAGAGTCTGAAGATGTCTGTATGGGAACTGATGAAAGTGTGTAATGTGTTGGTCTGAAGGAACGATGCAGTGGATTTTTTCTGGTTTTCGTCTCTAGCACTAGTTCAGTTAACAATCATCTTAGGACAGTTTTTGTCTCAAATAATTAAAGGTGAATGTGGAATTCACTGAACATTTAAACATCCAGTTTATTAATTAGGCTAGGAAGGAGTCAAGATGGCAAAAAAAAAAATATATATATTTTTTATATACCAAGTAATTAAAAGAAGCATTCCTAAAGACAGGACTCTGCAAAGGGAGACTCTCTAACTGCTGATATGAAGCGACTCTGGAGTTAATTATACTACAGGGGGAGATATGCTGCCTGTCATTAATTATTTTTATTTTAAATTTATTTATTTTACTTGTACTTGTTGACTGGGGTAGAGTACCCTCAGCCCAGGAGCATTGTCTCGTTAAGTGACTTTCTCAGAATCACACAGTAGGTAAATTCAGGCTAAGGGAATCAAACCTTGGCCTACAGTATGAAGCTCATTGATAACTCTTAGCCTAAATCCTTATGCCAAACTACCAAGTTAGTAACGGGATGGGTTAAAAAATCAGGGAGTCTACATGCATCATACTATTCAATATCAAGCATTTCATTAGAAGTCATCATTGCATGGTTTAGCTATAATCATGGGTAGGTACTAGGCTATCGGCCCAAGGGCCTACGTAAGCCTAGCCAACAAGGTTCCCTGGCTTACGCCACCCAAGAAAGTTATTTTCCTGTGCCTCTGTCGAGCAGACACACAGAAGTGATCCCCGGGGGGTATTTCCTATCCACTCATCAAGATTTTTCTTGAGTGCTAATGAAGAACTTTGCGTGACATAGATGGGTAGCCTGTTCCAGAGTATGGGAAGTCCTATGGGACAGGAACCAACTAGACCTGTACAGCTGCACCACTGAGCTCTTAATCAGTTTCACTGACGTCTCCTTAAGTGAGCTGTCTGTACATTGCCTGGAAACTGGATCCATCAAGAAATGAGACCTTCCTCTTCTGTATTAAGCTCACATCCAACCATCAAAGCCTGTTGCCCTAACATCTAAGGGTGTGATGTCATACTGCCTTTCTTAAGGGCTGTCTATGTTTTTAATGCAGTTTGTTGTGTATCTTATTTCAATTGTGATTTCTGGTGTAGACTTCATTGTACCAACAGGCAGAGCCAGAAAATGGTCCGGGAGATCTGTGCTGCACCCCAGGCAACAAATGAAAAATAAAATAATACACATTCAGCAATAAAATGCCCATTTTTAGGTATGACATGGGACAGCACACAAAAAGGCATAAGGAATACAAATTAGTGAACTGGAAATGCATTTCAGCTATAAAAGTGAAAAGAATGACACATAGTACCTGGTAAACAGAAGGCAAACAAACACTGAGGGGTAACTATGTGCACCAGATGTTAAGCCAGTGCAATATACCAAAGTTGTTGTAGTCCTTGAGTAGTGATAACTGGGAAAACATGAATGGCTAGGCTAAAAAATGCTCTAGGGCTGTTAGCCTAGGAACCTCCAACGATCCTATGAAATGGTAGTAAAATACAAAGTGAGATACAAGTGCTAAATCTTTTGTGTTGGTATATTAAGCATAGTGAGGTATAATAAAAGCTAATACAGTTTATGGATTTGTGAGCAGGCTACCCTGCAAGCTCATATCTAAGTAGCTCAGAGGACTTGGTCTGAAGAAGTGCAAAATGAAACAAAGCAAGGTATTTGTGCAACTGCTCAAATCACTGGCATAATCCACAGTAGTCTGCTTGCCATGCTGGAGGACCTGAGATCACACCTGATATTCACATCACAATATAGTTCAAAATTATTTTCAGTCCTGCATTTACCTGCACTCCACTCTAGATACTGCAGCAGTCTCTGCATGAGTGGCGAGGCTGGTTCACTGAGTCAGCAATGATTTTGGAGGGTGCAGCAATTCTGTTGACTTACTTACTTGCAGCAGTGGTGCATGTGGGCAAATCAGTGGTGAGTGCAGCAATTTTGCTGACTCATGCAATTGCAGCAGTATGTCATGTGGCTACAACAGTTGGGGTGGGGTGCAGCAATTCTGTTGACTCATTTTGTTGCCATAGTGGGTATTGTGACCATAGCAGGGGGGCACAGCGATTCTGCTGACTCATTGAGCTGCAGCAGTGTGTCACTTAACCACACCACGGGGGGGGGGCAGCAATCCTAACTCATTTAGCAGTGGGGCATGTGGCCACAGCTGGGGGAGGGCACAGAAATTGGCTGCTAGCTCATTTAACTACAGCAGTAGAAGCTAAGCACTGACCTTGGGGAGTTGTGTAGCCACAGCAGTGAGGGATGTGCAGAGCCCCCTAATGAATCACTGACTCATTTAGCCACAGTGGTGGAGACTATACAGCGAATCCACTGACTTGGGAATCCAAAGCAATGAAGCATTTCCAGATACTCTGAATTTCTTTTGTTTTTAGTTTTAGGGTATTTAACAAAACAACTGCTTGCATTAAAATATCTTTAACATAAATGTTTATTTTGCTTCCCTTTGTTTTTATATTACCTAATTATCTATAAAGACACACCACACCCACTCTTCACTTAATATGTGGGTTTTAATTAATCTGCACGGCCACGGTGGTGCAGTGGTTAGCATTGTCGCCTCACAGCAAGAGGTTCTCCGGTTCGATCCTCGGCTGGGGTGCCTTCTGTGCGGAGTCTGCATGTCCTCCCTGTGGTCGCGTGGGTTTCCTCCCGCATCCCAAAGACATGCTGTAGGTGGATTGGGCACTCTAAATTGGACCTAGGTGTGAGTGTGTGCGCCTTCAGTGGAAGGTTGGGCGCCGGGCTGGCAGCTCGACACCGTAAAACTCCACTGCCAATCATGAGCGGATAGGTGATCCGCTGTGGCGACCCCTAACCGGAGAAAGCCGAAAGAAGAAGAATCTGCAATGTTTTATGGCCCAACACATGCTTTGAAATGGTTCATCAGTCAGTGTACCTACTCTTAATGTATGTGTACCTATATACATATATATATATATATATATATATATATATATATATATATATATATATATATATATATATATATATATTTATATATATTGTGTGTTGGCCTGAATGTATTCACAAAGACTTACAAAGTCATGGATATTCAGAAGCCATATTGCTGAAACACTTTATGTCCTTAAGGGTCATTTGCATATATCCCACAGGCCTGTACTACAGGAAGTTTTAGATATCACACAGTGAAATCTCCAGCTTGGCTGGGTTTTTCTTGTAGTTTTTACCAACTGGTTTGTCTGTTTGACTTTTTTTACTTTTTGGTTTACTTATAAATATATGGAAAATGTAACTGCATCTAAACACAGTAAAAGCAGGAAAATAAGGTGTCTTGTGACCTTCAGATCAGACTGATAACACACCTGTCTATTTTAGAGTGGAACCTGTCTAGAACATGACTTGAAATAAGTGTTGTCCATGGATAGAAGCAAGTCAAAATATCTCACCAAGCAAGTTTGGCTGGTTTCACAAATTTAGTCTGAACAAGAAGTAAAAAAAAAATGTACTGCCTGTGGCAACTGGTTATCGGTGTCTTTGTCATGGGGCTTTGCTATATAGGAAATGAAAAGCCTTCAACATGAAGAGGGTAAAGCATCACCTGCTTCATGCTGTGATGTGATACAGCCCCAATTATCTGCCTTGTCAAGGAGGGAAGACTTTCTGTTCTGCATTAAATGTCAGAAAGAATGGAGAAACACTAAACTACTTAAAATATTTGCTACACTTCATAATTCAGAGCAATACTACAGACATCCACCTCTATTCTATACATTGTCACAATCAACCAATTTTATTTTTACACAAGCTTCTTTTCTGTAACTGAACATACAGTACAGTCTTTCAGGAAGGTGCGGCTAAATATCCTCCAGCAACTTTAACATATGGCATAGCCTTTCCATGTCATTCCCACAATGCATAATAGTATGACTGTGAAGCAATGTCCAAGGGTGGGAGAAATGAGATGGCATGTATGATACAACTAGGAATGCTGTGGTACAGAGGCATTCACATAAAGTAAAAGTTAGCATTTTATCTCTCATCAAATGTGCATCCTAAGATCATCTGCATAAAAAACTGCTAAGCAAACTTCTTTTGGAGGTTAACATTGTGATGCCTGAACCAAGTGTAATATACTGGTTTTATTTTTCAATATAAAATTTTGATTCATCAATTAAATGGGTACATCCCTTGAACGTGTGTACTGTTTATACAACCATACAACCTATAGGCATTTAATAAGGAAAATTGTTAAGTAGCTGTATATGATAAGAGAGAGAGAGAGAGAGAGTGTGTGTGTGTCCTGCAGACGTTTTCAGGGGATGTCATTTTTTGGTACAAGCCAAACCATATAAGCACTACTCAGTATGTGTACTGTTGAATCACTTATAGTCCAGCAGCTAGCACACATGACTAAGGCTATGAGCTGTTAATAAGTTGCTTCCTGGTCTCCAGGGTTTGATTCTCTCAGCCTCCATTTACCTACTGTGCGACTCTGAGCAATTTACATAATCAGACGATGTTCTAGGGTAATTGAGAAACTGGGTTAGGCTTCTCAATTACCTGTGACTGCATGCCTAAAAACTACCTATGAATCTATATGAATATGTTACATGGTTTGTCACGTCTTCATGTGGTTAAGTAGGCATACAATAGTAATCCACTGGTAGCTAAGTGCAAAAGATATTGAAAGGAAAATTAATATTTAGCTAAGCAGCAACACAAGAACATCAGTGGTGAGTTTCAAACCACATGTGGAGTCCGAAGATGCTATTAAAGGCATACTCCGCCCTTTGACAGATCCGTTTACACACACATCCAGTAACGAAAGGCAAGTTTTTTCCAGAACCACTCTTAGTTGGTCATAGACCTCATGAAGGTTTTATTGCATTTGGTAGCCAAAAACAATTTTAGTTAAGACATTTTATGTGTATTTTATGCTTTTTTTAATAGCTGAATTTGGAATGTGGGCTGCAAATGTTTTCCTTCACTAGGATTTAGTTTAATCTAATCAATAGTGTGTGGGGGTGGTTACTTGTTGTAAAATGCACTTTTACGGCCCTGTTTAGACTGTTTGCCTTGAACAGGCTAGTTTAAAATTAAACAATACGTACATTTTCCACACCTACCTTTAAGTATATAAAACCTGATAAGTTTAACATTTTTCTGATTTTTTTGTTATTGAATATCACTTGTCTGTGACTAATAAAGGCTTGTTATATTGGAACACTACCTGAGTTTAATGATTTTTGGAAATTACTGTGGTTAAGCTCAGCAACAAAGTTTTAAGACCTCTAGTTTCTTTGTTTTTTTCCTCAACACTCATGGTGGTGAGGTTGGAACTAGACAGATTCCTGGGCTTGTTCATTTTTTTTATTTTTCATATTGTAGTAACTGCTACAAACGTGGTGGCGCTGCGGTAGCGTTGTCGCCTCATAGCAAGACGTTGTCCCGTTCGATTCTCAGCTAGAGCGTCTTCTGTGTGGAGGCATACATGAATGGGGCGTGCCTTCGTTGAAGGTTGTGCATCAGGGCTGGTAACCCGGTACGTAAAAATCCACTACCAATCATTAGCGGACCGGAGTTCCGCTGTTGCGACCCCTAACCGGGAAAAGCTGAAAGACACAAACAGTAACCGCTACAAACAGCATTACAATCAACTGTGAATGAAGTGTTGCGATATAAACAGTGACTGCAAATTTACATGCAGCTCTGGATGGGGTGAACTCAATGCTATTTTAATCCTCTGTGACAGAGTACAGTGAGATTGTACTGCACAACAAAAGAAAGCAAACATCAAATGTAAATCTGAGTATTTACAGGGGTTAAACTTTTACCAACAGATAAATGCTTCTTAATATAAGTATAGAATGTCCAAACAATGATTTTGCTGCTAACAACAAAGAAGGAATTACAGGCAAATCTAAAGCTGATGGACAAAAATAATAGTGACAAATGTAGTGCATTACACGTCTGATTACAGATGTGTACTGCATAACAAAGATTTTACAGGTAAAATGTCAATGATTCAATTTTAAGTTTGATTTCTAAGCCAAAACTGCAAGAAAATGCACAAGGATTCACCAGCCAAAGCATGAGAGAGCTGAATTTTGTGTCTGACCACTCGGTTACTATTCTAGAATGCATTTTAGCTCTACATAAAAGGGCCTGCAGCAGAGCACGAATCCATGGACAGACTGTGCCGTACTGAAAGTCCATCCCTGCATTTATGTTTTAATTACTTCTTTATATCGACCAAGTTAATCCTACTAGAAATTTGCCTACATTTGACAAGAGAGAAGTGGGACACTTGGCCATGACAATGGGGAAATTGTGC
Organism: Protopterus annectens; assembly: GCF_019279795.1. Classification (NCBI taxonomy): domain Eukaryota; kingdom Metazoa; phylum Chordata; order Ceratodontiformes; family Protopteridae; genus Protopterus; species Protopterus annectens. Next base: position 368,706,876 of record NC_056744.1, on the reverse strand, counting down.
TACACTTTTCAGTAAGTGCAGCTGTGGTTTTTACATCACATTTAGCTACTACTAAGTCAAACCAATGGCAACCTGGAAGTCTCATCTGAAGGAAAACACCTCACGAATACTGCCCCTGAACTATACAGCGCTGTCAGTACCTTCTGATCTTCCTGGCCTCAGAGGTGAGGATCCTACCTGCTGAACAACTAACACACTGAAAAGTTACTCCTTTATTAGCTGGGTTAAGTGAAATAGTTCACTGCAGACCCTTTTCAGCCACCCTGCATTCCGCGGTGGCAAAAGAAAAGTGTGGCATTGTGAGTGGGAGATGGCAGAATGGGCGGCACACCTCTCAACCTCTAAGAACAAGGAATCTGGACATAGCTAAAATAATGGTGGGAACAAAGGGCCAGAATCAGGGACAGATTTTAAATATTGCACTTGTCAGCTTAGAAAGTTGCTAGAAGAGCAGGATTTTACCTTAGCTTGTATTTTCTGAAGGATATGAAGTCTGAAACCTAAATGTGTGTTATTATTTAGTGACTTCAGTTCTCAGTGGTTTGCCAGAAAACCGCAAATTTTATGAGCAGCATACTAAAAATATGTAGCAAAAATATAGGCATTCTGTGAATATCTGGGAGTTGAAAGATATGAGGGGACAGACGTGGAATTCATACGTTGCAGAATTTTTATTTTTATTGACAGTGTTGTATAAATTCACATAACTTTGATGTCTAATATTCCCTGTAGTACAAATGAAAATGCTACACAATCATCTGATCCCTGGGCCATGATTTATATTTATGTATAGTCTTTAGGCTATGAATAAACATATAGTGTCTGTCTTGTGTTCTGATATGAAAAGTGCAGATTGACACAAACTGATTTTTGTCGACAGGTCTTTTACATATGTGTGTACATGTACATGTAAATGATGCTAATTCATTGTTTTTGTGAGCAAAGGTGAATGCTGTGTTTTGTTTTGTTGTGGGGTTTCCAAGATTGTGTGTGTGCATGTGTGTGTGTCGCTGTTCTACTCTGTGGTTGCTGCAATGGAGATGTTTTGTGTGTGTTGCTGTTCTACTCTGGGGTTGCTAAAATGGAGATAGTTTTTGTGTGTGTGTTTTACTGTTCTACTCTGGGGTTGTTGCAATGGAGATTGTGCATGTGTGTGCGTGTTGCTGTTCTACTCTGTGGTTGCTGCAATGGAGACTTTGTGTGTGTGTTGCTGTTGTATTCTGGGGTTACTGCAGCAGAGACAGTTTCCTTTTACTATGATGTGATGATACTTCATAAGAAAAGCAACTGTGCAGCCCCTGTGCTAGAAGTATGTGGAGGTGCTTGTCTCACCCCCCCCCACTGCCCTTATTTGTTGCTTCTGTTTGATGAATGTACAGTTCTGGGTACAATGAACGTAAAACTCTGCGTATGTATACTTTCACGATAACAGTGCCCAAACCGAAGGAGCACTGCTGCAGAATTACTTCTTATCCTTGTTGAAGTAACTGACACTGCTTATCTACAAGGGCTTTGGACATCCCCAGGGCAGGACTAGTCTCCTCTACATTCAAGGAACATTGCTAGGATGCATGGTAGAAAAGGAACAGCACACCGATACATTTCAATACAAAGTCTTCTACAAGTATGCTTGCCAGCTCTAGTAAGAGGACCTGATTTAGCTAGGTGATTCGGTCTGAAACTCCGACTTCAGAAAAAAAAGACTGAGGATATGCTTTGGTTCGGCCGACTGGACAGCGGACTACCCCCAATGGTTAGGACTGCAGCAATGTGGAATGAAGAACATCAAGTACTCCATTACTTCATCTATAATCCACACAGGCACCAAAGAATGATACTGCAACACTGATTCTTCTGATCAAACATTTACTCTGTGGCGAGTGTGTTCACATGGCTGTACTATGTTTATGACAAGGACCGCTCTTGCTATATATGATTCCTTAATATTTTGGAAGAGTACTAAAGCAATGAGTGGTAATCTGGAAAAAGATGTAGACGGAAGGAATCCACATGTCTAGCTGAGCAACAGAAGCAAATGCTGCTCTGCTTCCGCACTGAATATCTAGCTTACAATGACTAGAAAACGGATGAATGGACATCCGCACTCCTGAGGTAATGCTTTCTTAAAAACGAGAAGCCACGGTGGCAGTTTTCCTGGCAGGGATAGTCTGGTATGCCTTTAGGTCTTATCACGGTGGCCATAAGAAAAATGATAATGTAATTACCCTACAGTATGGATAATGTTTGCTTGACTACTGATCTGCCTTGTTTTCCTGGCACAAAGAAACAGAAAGCTGCTCTGTTTACCTGAAGTGGGAGTACTGTTACCTCAGTTGTATGTGCACATCTATTATGTTGCAGGATTATGTTGCAGGTCCTGTTATCATTGTTTTAAGGGAAAATACTGGCATCTATACTATTAGATGTGATGCTAGCTCTCGCACCAATTTATGTACAAATTAAATGGTTCCAAGTGCCATCCTATCCTAATGGAAGACAGTATAAGACTTTACACATTAGCCTGTAACTCTGATATTCTCTTTGGGGCAGTGAACACTAACAATAAGCTCTTCCAATAGAAGTACTTTAGTGATGATGTATGTACAAGCTCAAAAGGAGATTGTGTTAATTCTGTTTTACAAAATTCAAATCACAAAAAGTGGGATTAGCCTACTTGGGGAGTTAAGTACACCCTTCAACATATAGGAACAGATGTCAATGGAGGATTCAAAACCAGGAAAGCTGCAACAGTTGAAAGGCAGACTTTAAATGAAATGCAAGCCAGGCCTTTACCAAAATAGGCCTGTTAAATTAGGATCAGAGACAGAAGTTGCCACCAGCATTGTGCTAAAGTCTATACACCAGAGAATCTATTCTATTTAACCAGGTATGACTTCCAGGTGGCAGGTTCGTGGCATGCTGCAGGACATGCAACATTTTTGGTGGGAAAAATCTTGTAATCATTTAAAACGTTTGGACCTTCTAGAGTCCTGAAATACATACAATGAATTGCTGGAAGAAAGGACTTACTTATAACTAAGTCTGAGATGACATTTCTCAGAATATTGCTTCTTTGAGGTATGGTGATCTCAGAGTTGGTATATATAAGTTTGGGTGGTGTGGGAGGCTTGCTCCCACATGGTTGGGGGCAGTGGCGGGAGCTTCCCTCCATGCATAAAAAAGTTTAAAGGATAAGAGCAATCTACTCTTTTCCTGAGTTTTTGGCCTTTTTTGGCTTGTCAGCACTCAGCATTTCGAGTGTTGACTGTGAAGACATTAGACACTGTTATTTGTGCTAGCTAACCTGTGTATTATATGCCGGCATGACTAAATATGATATTGTAAAAAAGTTCTTGCATATCGATTTATAATCTGTACAGAATGTAACAGTGTCTCTTTACATTTCTAACAGAGCATGTTTGTGAAGAAAGATTCTAAAAGCGAACCTTCTCAGATTCAGCTGATCTGTAGATGATGTCATTGGAATGCTGACAGTTGCTATGTGTTACTGTCATTAGCTGAAAAACAGGAAGGAACATTAGTAAACAGTTGTTGATTTTCAAAATATGAAATGAAATTAGAACTGGAACAGTTATGACAGTTCGGCTAGTCTATAAAAGAGCCTGCTGAAGACAGCTGAAGTCAGCTACAGTTGTCAGTTATAGTCGTCAGTTGTTCACAGATGTACTGTATAGTGGATATCCAAAAAAGACTCCCCAAGGACTGTAAACTTGCCTTTGCTCTATTGTAGTAATTTAGTTTAGATCAGGGACAGTGTTCTTTAGTCAGGAAAATTATAATTAATCAGTTAGAATTTTTCTGAATGTTGGATTTCTATCCTAGAGTATTGGTTTTATTTTCCTGATGATTGAGTTCTGTTTGTTTATTGGAAATTACTGTTTTCTTTCTTTAGTCATTTTGATCATTATTAAATATTTTTATTAACTTACATTGTAGCTGGTCAATCAGTGGTTCCTTTAGTGATTGGAGAGTGCTTATATTTCCCTTGACAACTTCCCAGGCCACTCCAAAAGACTGGCTGCTTAGGTAATTTGTCACTGTTTCTTTTAATATTTAATTTTCATAACTGGACACAGGGCATGAAGACACACTGATTGGTAGCAGCACTACCATATTACTTTGGGGAGGGGACACAGGTGGAAATTTATGTCAAGCAATCCTAGAAGTGTTTGGATGTGTGAGATTTATTAAGTGTGAGTGTATCAGATACCTTAAACTGGGACACATTGCTCTGAAGTATGTAATAAGGAGTTATATTTGGGGTGGACAGAAGAAAGCAGTCTGGTCCCAGGCTATATACCATGTTCCTGTTGTGTTCTTAGGGGAAAATTGTGAAATATTACTCCTGTTTAAGTGACAGTCTCACAATGGAATCAGTAGTGAGGATTGAAACTCCTTAGTTACTGATCCAGAATACTAAGGGATGTCACATTATGGCAGTTCAGTGAGATATTATCTGGATGTCACACCAACATTTCAATAGGCAGCCCAAAATCTCCCTGAATGATTTCAGACTTTTATCCTCCAAGCTACTAATCAGTGTTCCCCTAAGTCTGTGTTTAATAAGATTCTGTCTTGAGTTAGTAATATGCAGGGAGATGGGAGAATTAGTAATTCATCCTTGCTTAGCTTCACCAGCTAAAAGAATCAGGACTGCCTGGACTAGAAGGGGGCTTTCAGAAGGAGAGCTGCTTTTTTGTCTCCTGCTTTCAGCAGCAATTTTGGTAGCTGGGGAATAAGAGGGAATGCACACTGTATTGCACTTGTCTCATTTGACAGAAAAGACATTCACTGCCCAGGCTCATCTACACAGGCACTTGGAGTAAAACCTCCTGAGTGGTAGTTTTGAAAAAAGTCATAAAGATCCAATTCTGTGATTGTCTATCTCTGTTACTGTGGAAGATTTCAGTGTCTACTTTCCAATCAAGGGGCTACTGGTAGATCTGATCAGCTGGTTTGTCAAAGTGCTGTTGGCAGAAGGAAGGTGGAGGAATTGTAGTCCTGCTACGTAGCCATATTCTAGGTTACCACAGTCAGCCTGAAAAGATGACAAAAGTGGGATGTAGCCTAGATCACTATGGACTTGTTTGTCATATACTTGTGTTATCCTCATGAGGAGTGTTGGCTGTCAACTTAAGTTGAATATATGAAGGGTATAGACCAGACCCAAAATCTCTGACACTGATTTATTTGTTTCTCTTCTGACTGTCCACAGTATCCATGGTCGGGGTTTGGGACCCCCTGTCTGACCACAGATAGTATCTCTGAATTGGTCTGCTTGATTTGCCCAGCACCCAAACCTTCTCTGAGCAGAAGAGGTCAGGGACATGAGCCTCTGCAATGAGTGGAGGTATTTTAGACTTAGGTTTGTCAGGTACCACTGGGTCTTCCTCCTGTGCAACCTGGCCAAATGTCCAATGAGATGTAAGCAAATATGTATCCCTGTGCACTGTGTGTGTGTGTGTGTGTGTGTGTGTGTGTGTGTGTGTGTGTGTGTGTGTGTGTGTGGTTGTAGCTTTCATTTGACTCTTCCTTGTACCGGGTATGAAAAAGAATGCAGCAGTTACATGACCTCTCAGTAGTGAGACAGTCTGTCTGTTATGGTGCTCCTTAAGTATCTTCCTATTGACTGGGAGAAGAATGAACTTCTGGTACTTGAGGAAGTTCCCCAAACTGGTTAAAAAGTAAAAAGCTCCCAGAGGTCTTCCTGTGATATAGCCTGCATTAGGAAGTAATACAAATATGGTTAAAGATGCCCTTCAGTCTTAACTGGGCATGACTACAGCTAAGCATTTGTAAATACCATAGGAGCAGTGGACAGCCCAAATGTCAAGGAAGAGAAATTGGAAACAGATGGCACTTTTCACTGATGAAACCCAAACCAAAAAGTGCTCCATTTCTACCTTATGATACCTCTACAACAACAGGCAATAAACCCATAAAATGCACAGAACACAAAATGAAAAGAGGAGGTGGCATCCTCTACTGGTCTCTGAAAAACCTGCAGAGGGGAGAAAAGAACACTGAGTGAGTTTCAAGTATTTCAGCCAGGCACGATGTTGATTGCCAACGAATCACTTATCACTCGCTTACTTGGCAGCGCATTCCCACTCTTGGATGTGGACCCCCATAAGCTCTGTCTGCAGCCAGTTTACATTAAAGTAGCATTTTTTTCTAAAACAGTAGCACTGGCTCATTGTCTCATATGCCTATCAGTATACCCCTGATTTAAATACAAAACAAACAAAAACAGTGAAGATGCAACTAAATCGGGTAACAATTTCCTAATTTACTGGATTAGCTGTAGATCCTAATTACCAAACATCTTAGCTCAATTTTCCCATCCCTCCCATGACTTGCTCTACATTTGTCCTAAACATTCTTGATTTTTTTTTTTTTAACCTTACACTCTCAACAAGCAAGCTTACTATTCCCTCTCTGGAATAATACTTAGGTGCGTCTCCTTTGGGCTCCCTACCATATAAACATTCAGTTGGTGCCTTCTTGTTCTTGTGTATCTTGGCCTCTTTCTGTAATAGTAGCAACTTGGAATCTACATAATCATTAAAGTAGTTAAGAGAATCTCTTATCCTCCATGCCCAACTATACACACAGTTTTCCAGGTAGGTTGTGAGATTACAGCACTTTGTTATAATGGCAATGTCACTTCTCCTGTGCCTTCCTAGCTGCAGCATTGCTTACATTTACAGCTATCTAACATGACTACCTTATGGCCTTTTAACATTTCTTGTTGCTAGCACTTCTCTTCCAACTGCATGCCCCAAGTCCTGAGATTTTTGTTCCCAGGTGACTTACAGCATAGTAAAATTTAATCAGACATACTTCAGAACAGTCATCCAACTTTGCCATGTTTCCTCTTATCCTTTCTACACCTTTCTCATTTGCTCTGTGAAATAGCTATGTCAGATGTCAGTAAAAAAAAAAAAACTTTCCCCTACGTTTTCTCCAGTTCTGCTTACAAAGACAGGGCAAAGAAATGGGCACACTACGCAATCCTGTGGTATTCACTGGTCACCACTTCTTCAAATGACTGGATTCCATTTACCTTGACCTTCTGTGTCCTATTGCTCGAGTAATTTTTGCCTACACCACTACCCTGGGTCACAGTGCATGAAATGTCTTGCTACAATGTGTTTGCAAACACTTTTCTGATTTAAGAGTGTGGTTACTCAAAGACCTCTGTTGCATCTGTTCATCGTAACATTTCTATTATGAATTTATACTGTCTTGGGTCTAGTACTCTTAAAAGCTTTCAGTCTGTCAACTGCTTTCCTGCAGGAGGGATTCTATGATTATCTTTACAAGTATTCCTGAAATGATCCTCTGCTCCTTTAGTGAAAGTGGTCATTCTATGTGGGCTTCCCCACTACATTTCTAAAGTAGTATTTGTTCTTGAATGGTCAAATGAAAACCAACTCTGTAAGTCTAAATGGAAGCAAATAGTACTACCATCCCATCCCAATCAAAATGTAGATGGAAAAAAACAAATTACAGATGACTTACGAAACTGATTAAATTCTAAGGGGACCTTTAAGGAAAGCATTACCATACCATAAGTACAAGAACCCGATGAAAAAAATTCTCTGCCTACAAAGACAGCCACAATATATGAAAAGGTGCAAAATGCAAAGCATTTATTTCTACACCTTCTTCTGGTTATTCTTACTGGTGTGTTACTTATACACAACCACACTAACTCAGAAATTGCTACAGTACAAGCACATCACTTCTTTGTTTTTCTTCTTGTTCACGGAGATTACATGCAAATTAAAATGCCTTTCATTTCATCATTAATCTAGTCCCTGAACCTTTTCAGGTGCAGCTTTATTTATTTTAGTTTTTGTTTCAACAAAATACCTAAAAATTCCTGTGAGTATGAAGTACAAGTTAGAACGGAACAAAACTACAATACAGGACAGCGTTATAGTTAATGCTTTAATGCCAGCAGAATGAAGCCATTAATATAGACTAAGTTACATTAAAAAAAAAGTATGCCGTTAGATAAAAATAGCAGTGGCTATAATCCAGATATAAAAAACAGTTCCAATTAAGATAAAATGGAGACAGTATTAAGGAGAAGAGAAGACAGTACATTCCAATTATTAAACAAAAGAAGACAGTACATTCCAATTATTAAACAAAAGATGTAATCAGTAAGAAGACAGTACATTCCAATTATTAAACAAAAGATGTAATCCGTAAGAAGACAGTACATTCCAATTATTAAACAAAAGAAGACAGTACATTCCAATTATTAAACAAAAGATGTAATCCGTAAGAAGACAGTACATTCCAATTATTAAACAAAAGATGTAATCAGTAGAACCCGAGTAAAAGGGAGCTTTCACTCCTAAAACTAATGTACTCCAACCTCTCAAACTGCCCCTAAATCAAGCAAAAGGTGAACAGGTAGGCACATTTATACTTCTAAAATAATTTTAGCATTAACTGTGGCAATATCTAGCATGGTGTGGCATCAATAATATACCAAGGATTACATTTACAAAACACAGTGGACAGACAAGAGCTCAGGGACTTATCTGTTGCCAAAGCAAAGCTGCAATGCAGGGGAATGTAAGAGTTAAAACACCATCATTTTTAACAGTTATCTCTGTTTGAACAGAAAATGTTGGACAGTTTGCAGCACACTCCAGGGATATGCACAGGCATGCATCTTATACGCTAGGGACAATGAGTACATTGTAATATAAAAAGCCCCCTTAGTTCCTCCCAAACTGAGCTACACTACTGCAAAAGTTACTACAGTTTGAATGAATGAATGCATTCTTTCCCAAAAATTAGCCATATGCTGCAGTAGTCAGCAGTTTCCAAGTAAACAGGTGTCACAAATTGGTAGGAATAGGACTCTTGCATAAAAGTGACAGAAAGCACTGCAAATTACCTGTGTAATCAGATACTCCCAGAGACCCAGAACGATCTTACTGCCAACCCACAGTGCATCTGCAATGCTATTCTATTACCTAATGATAATCACACTGCCTCCACCCTCCCCCTTCTTCATGCCTCTACCTTCTGTGTCCCCAGAAATCTACTGGCTCATCCTCTATCCAATCCCCAACTTTCCTATTCTGGGTAGTTAAATGCTTTTGGAGGTACAACACTCCATTGCTAATAGTGCAGGATACTCCAACAGATACTGTTGTCCTTCTGTAAATGTAATAACTCAGTGGTTCCCACCACATTTTAAGATTAAAAACAGTGGATAACCCCTCAACTCACATCGTACATTAATTTTTTTCATCCCTTTTCAGTCTCTACTTGCTGAAGGATAACCGTTGGCACAGCTCTGTCTGCATCATATTCCGTCCTTGTACTGAGTATGTGCAAAGTATAATAAACAAGTTACTCACACTGTAAATGAATCCTTACTGCCTGCTGTTTCAGAGCCTTTAGAAAACATCTTAATACTTTCTGTGCATTTACCTTCTCAAACTCTTTGTAATTGTGCCTCCAGGCATTATCTGTTACACCTGACAGACAGCAAACAGTATGGTAATTACCTGCATCTGATATACAGTACTTATCCTGCAAGAAGTGGATACTGCAAAATTAGATCTGTGATGTCAGAGGACAAGTAACAAGAGTACACAAAGTTTGAGAGCGAGCATTTTCTTAATGAATGTGATAAAACAAAGGAAAAAGAACTGCAGAAGAAGTCAGTAAGTCACAATAACGATGGTTTCAGTACTTCCTATGACGTTCGGAAGAGGTTCAGTAAATAAAGCAAGTGCTTTTTCAGGTTGCTCCGAATACACAGACAGATTTTGTCTGCTATCAACAACTTTGTGTATTTCTTTACTGGTTAAGTATAGTGGAAAAACACAATATTGTCTTTCAAGTATATGACTGAAGATACACATCAACGCAGAGTAGGAGAACTGATATATATCACACTAGACAGGAAAACAGTACAGTCAGAGGTGTACGATATGGGGTGATGACGCAGAAAGTGCAAGACAGGAAAACATTACAGTCAGAGGTGTACGATATGGGGTGATGACGCAGGAAGTGCAAGACAGGAAAACATTACAGTCAGAGGTGTACGATATGGGGTGATGACGCAGGAAGTGCAAGACAGGAAAACATTGCAGTCAGAGGTGTACAATATGGGGTGATGACGCAGGAAGTGCACAGCAGTAATACTGTAACCACAAAGTGTATGATGAGCAAGTGCACAAAAAAAGAAAAATCTTACAGTATAAATTCAATTATAAGGAATATATAAACAGTGATTATTGAGCAGATACTTATCTGGAAAACAGCAACAAGTAAAACAAGAAAGTAGAATTATATGTTCAGAGGAAAAAAGGAGGCAATGCGATGAGATTCATTTAATGGGAGATTTTTTTTTTTCTCAGAAAAGATGCTTTGGGGAAGGGTAATACATCCATTTGCTCAGTGTTGGAGGCAGAATGCAAAGGCAAGAAGGAGCAGCTTGACTGCTGCAGCAGATGTTAACACAAGAGCTAAAAGGAAAGCGGTAAGAGAAGACAACAGCAAGTGCACTGAACCTATCAACATCTGGGGTAATACTGTTTGTCAGGAAGCAGCTTGGGATTATGGGATTGGTGCTACTGCTTTGCTTCTGGTGAGGGAGAAGGAGAAAGTGTTTTAGATATACAGACTCCAACCTTGCCAGCTGTATCCCCCCTCTTGTACTATCTCCTTATACATCACAGGATATGCACTTTTCATGCTATCTCTACAGCCAGTCTGGTGGCTATGGGAAAATCATTTAAATATTAGGAAATGAAATAGCAAGCAAGGCAAAATCTCCCTCAATCTAAACAAGCAACTCATGGGGCTAATCAAGTCTACCAAAGCCAAATTTGAGGTAAAAATAGCTTCCCAGGCCAACGACTATCATGAGACATTCTTCAGCTATGTCCACATCCTTAGAGGCAGTAAATAATTTGCTGAACAGGAAATACCATCAAGCATAACTCCATAATTATCCTTAGGGAACAGGTCCTTGGTGTACTCTCCAAGCCCAAGAACACTGCATCCATGGGTCCTGATAATATCTCATGATGCCTCCTCAATAGTAACCATGACCTATCAGGACCACTAGAATCGTAAATTATCCACAGACTTCAGACAGGCTTTTGTGACAAGAAAATGGAGGATGAGCTATTGTGTACCAGTGAGGACATTACACTGGGGGAGGGGGACTCCTATGACTACAACTTGTACTTTTATGTTCTCCTTTCTGTTGTGTAGTGTGATATATAACAGTTTTTCCTACTTTCAGGAAAAACGAACTAATGAAACTTTGTAACTCCGAAAAAACAAGAAAAGGCTAGGAAGCACGTACTACTCAAAAACTGTTACCACGTTGAAAGTAGTATTAATTTATTTCATAGAATTACATAAAATGAAGCGCTTTTCGTCGTCCTCTTTGGGACAACTTCTTCAGATTAAACTCACACTTTACATCCACCTTATTTATGCATTTTCTCAGTCATGTGATCAAAGACTCTATTTCCTCAATACAAAACATTGTATCAATGTTTCGTTACAAAGTAGTGCCAACCGCTGTCTTAAACACATACACCATACACTAGTCTTCCTTAAAAAATAATAAAAATGTAATAATATATATATATTTTAATTACTTGACATTTAAATAACTTAAAATAATTAGAAATGAATTATATAATATAATAAAATAAAATAATCACCTATTCAAGTTCTTTAATTTTAAAAGACGTGCTATGTTGCAATGATCATTAAGGCCAGGTTCTTGGAAGGCATTAGTTCTAATTTGCCATGTTAATTCATGATCAAGGAGGGGGCCTTGCAATTTTTGACTTGTTTGATTACCAAAAGCGTGTTAACAATATTTTGGAGAGTGACACCTATGAGAAGGTGTCTATCAATGAAGTTAATGTTGCTTATTCTCGTATTAAAAGTTACAGCAACGATCTGTTCATTGAAGGGTACATCGATATAAACTTATATAATTACATGATCATTAGTTGGCCAAAAATTCCTGTCCTTTTTGCAACCCCAAAAATTCACAAGGACATTGTTAATCCACCGTTTCGTCCTTTAATTGATGGACGTAATTCGATTACTTATGCGTGTGCAAACGTTGTTGACCATGTATTAAAAAAAACATTTGAAGACCGAGCCCCAGGTGTGTAAAGATTCATGGACATTTTTGGAAAATATTAATAACACACTATTTGACCATGACATTAATTTTATTACAATTGATGTCATCGATCTTTACACTTCTGTTCCGCACCTTGAAGGAATAATGGGTAGACCTTACACTTACTAGAAAAGGTGTGTCACGTAACGAAATTTATTTGGTTACAACCTTATTAGATATTGTACTCACTAACAATTATTTTTCTTTTTACAATGACTTGTTCCTATAAAAATGCGGTGTAGCAATGGGCTCCCCATGTGGAGCCAGTTTTGCCAGCACCGTAATGGTATTTTGGGAAAGGACTTACATTTTTGAACATCCTGAATGGATGACTAACATCTGTTATTATACACGGTTCCTCGACAATATTTTTATACTTTTTCGAGGTAATAAGGATAAGGCAGCTTCTTTAATAGAATACCTAAACAATACCACCAGTTTTTTTTAATTTACTTATAACTATCAAGATAAAAATATAGAATACTTGGACGTTAATCTAATTAAAGATGACGTCCATAGTAGATACATTTCAAAAATTTTTCGAAAAAAGACGTTTTGTAACTTTTACTTACAGTATAGTAGTCTACACCCACAGTCACAAAAACAGGCAATCATTAAAGGACAAGTTATAAGAGCTGCCAGGATGATTTCCCTAAACAGTGATTTTGACACAGAATGTAAACTATTAGATGTAATGTTTCAAAAAAGAGGTTACCCAAAAGACCTAATAAGTTCTGTACTATTAGAAGTGAGAACAAAACGCGAAGATGGATTTATTTTGCCTCTCCTTACAACAAGTCAAACATTGTACAACGTAGATGTGGTTGCAAACTTGGAAGTTAAGGAGACAGTTTGCGATCTTGTAAAAAGTAATCAATTAATAAAAAGAACAATAGACACTAGTAAAAATAACATGTCTTTTGGTTGCAGTTTTATCACTACGTTTAACTCAGATAGTACTACTATCAAATATATTATATATAAAAACTGAGATTTATTAAAACATAATAAAAATTTGTCTATACTATTTAACAATTATCCTAGAATTACTTATAGGAAAGGCAGAAATCTAAAACAAATTTTTGAATCCCATAAACAAAGAACAACATGTCGAAATGTAGGAATGTTTACTTGTAACAGTTGTAGTATGTGTCAACATATGGCTACAGGTATAAAATTTCTTGTAAATAAATGTTATTACACTAACTGTAAAGTAAATTGTAACTCAAAATTAGTAGTTTACTTAGCTTCGTGCATACTCTGTAAAGCATTTTACATAGGGAAAACGGAACGTCGTTTCCGAGATCGAGTATACGAACATAATTACGCTATTGTTAATGGAAAACTGGAAAATGCTTTGGCAAAACATGTTACACTCTTTGTTGCTCATAAATTTAAATTTAGGATCATTGACCAAATCCATTTCGATTTAAGAGGTGGACCATTAAATTTATTATTGGAAGATCGTGAATTAACATGGCAAATTAGAACAAATGCCTTCCAAGAACCTGGCCTTAATGATCATTGCAACATAGCATGTCTTTTAAAATTAAAGAACTTGAATAGGTGATTATTTTATTATATTATATTATATAATTTATATAATTCATTTCTAATTATTTTAAGTTATTTAAATGTCAGGTAATTAAAATATATATATATTATTACATTTTTATTATTTTTTAAGGAAGACTAGTGTATGGTGTATGTGTTTAAGACAGCGGTTGGCACTACTTTGTAACGAAACATTGATACAATGTTTCGTATTGAGGAAATAGAGTCTTTGATCACATGACTGAGAAAATGCATAAATAAGGTTGATGTAAAGTGTGAGTTTAATCTGAAGAAGTTGTCCCAAAGAGGATGACGGAAAGCGCTTCATTTTATGTAATTTTATGAAATAAATTAATACTACTTTCAACGTGGTAACAGTTTTTGAGTAGTACGTGCTTCCTAGCCTTTTCTTGTTTTTTCGGAGTTTTTCCTACTTTGTTTGTTGAGGTACTGTCTTGGGCCATGTATTTGAAGGCGGATATTGTGTTCCAATGAGGACATTACACTTGGGGGGGGGGGTGTAACTACAAACCTATAAGTCTGACTAGTCTAGTAAGCAAAGAAAAGAATTATCATGGAAATGATAAACAGTGACATAGGATACCCTCAGACAATGGATCCGGCCCAGTTTGGTGTCACCCACTGGATAGACAGCTGGTTCACAGATAGGAGTCAAGACATTAGGATAAAGGAGTCTGCCTCCACAATGAGGCCAATCACTAGTGGAGTCCTTCAAGGACTGGAGCTAAGGACATTCCTTTTTGGCATCTGATTGTCTGAAGTCAATGTCAAGGTCTCCTGGCTTACCATATTTGCAGATGATTGCAAACTAGGCACAGTTACAGAAGCCCCCCATGACATAAATACAATCCAAGAAGGCCTGACACAGACTAATAACTGACAGCACAACCACTGTTCAAAACTTAAAGCCAAGAAATACATAATAGTATCCTTTGGAAAGACGGCTACCCTTGGAAACTACCACACTGACAATATAGCCCTAAGAGTAGCCCCAGTGGTCATGGATTTGGGGACACATGTAGAATGTGACCTGTCTTTTGACCATCATGTGTTTGTCATAGTAAGGAAATAATTTTATATTGTACAGCTTATAAATAAGTGTATTAGTATCTAGGTCCAAGCATATTATGGTCTCACTCTACTTGGCCCTTATCAGACCAGTCACCGAGTACATAATCTTCTTTGGTGTGTATCTGACTAGGCATATACAACAACTAGTCCATCTAAAGACATTCCTCACAAAAAATATATGTTCTAAATAACATGTTCTATGTGGACAGCCTCAAATTCCTATCCCTGTATTCAGTCTCCGACAGACTGCTGAGAGACTATCTATGCATGGACTACATTGCATTTTTTGATCCTGCTCTGATAGACCCATTGTGCAGCCACAAAAGAAATAGCATCAGCATTACCCACTCTGCAACATTAACAGGATATGTGGAGGTACAGATGTGTGTCCGAGAGACCACCCCCTTCTCTGGAACAGGTTTCTATACCATTTGAAGCAAAGTTCTTCCCTAATCCAATGTAACAGCAGCGTGGACATCTGGATGGCTGGGACCTGAGGATGGGGAATCGAAAATTTACCCCTGGTCTGACACTTGTGTCTCAAGTAGACACAGACAGCCTTTTAAGTGCTTGACGACCCATGCCTAAGCCTACGTATTCCCCTTCAAATAACCTTAGGGTATCAAAGCTTGTCATATGTATTTGGTAAGCATGTATAGGCTTAAAAAGGCCCCCTAGGGTCATTAGCCTAGTAATCACTTATAAACCTCTGTAAGCATTGTAGAAATCACAGCATTAGCAGGTACAGAACCCAGGCACATGCAGCCTTTCAACTGAAGGCAAGGGAGCAGAAGTCACCTCATATTTGAGGAGATGAGAGCAGGACAAAGGATACATCTGTAGTATGCATCCTGTGCTGCTGTGTGGGGGGGGGGGGCAAATCTGTGCAGAACTAAGAAAAGTTAACTCTTCTTATAGAGCACATAAAAAGAGAGTGAAGAGTTGCAAGTTATGAAGATGCAGTGGCAATAAGGGAAGACAATAGGCTTGGACCAGTCAGGGCACGGCTGCACCTTACTACAAGACAAATTCCACCAGACAATGGAAACTGCTATTTGTACCATCAGAATGTAGCAAGCTGTTAAAGTTAACGTGATGAGAAATCAGCCCACCCCACCGAGCAGGAACTAGTCTGCCTTCAGACATAACATAGGGGTAACAGAGAGATGTCAGCATTTGCAGCTTTACAGGAGTTAAAGATCAACTAATCAAATGGAAGGAAGTGGACCAACTGAATTCTCCTTAAGGTATTTACATACATCAGAGCAAATTATATAGAAAAATGGGAATTGTGGGAACAGTACATGCTGAGGAGGAATGGGGTTTAAAAGAAGGCAGGATTTGAATGCGCTATGCAATGTTTGAGTGACAGGATAGAGTATAAGTGATGTATAACATGTTCAACTAAAATTATGTCAATATGGTGTGTGATGTATAATGTTTGCAACTAAAATTATGTCAATATGCTTTGTGATGTATAATGTTGGCAACTAAAATTATGTCAATATGGTTTGTTTTCATTTATATAAATGTATGATTGTGTAAGTCATATGTGATAATTTAATAAAGATAGTTCTTGTTTAAAAAAAAAAAGGTATTTAAATGCATCAACAGAATTGGATGATCTTCTGAAAATTCTGCCTATTTTAAATAAAATGCTGACTGTCATAAACCTGACATGCATTCTCTACAGCACAGTTTGAGGATTGCAGCTTTTAAGTCAAAATCTGTTTTGATCATGCAAGGCATAACGTTTGGTAAAGTCAGAGGTCTGGAGATCTCAGGTGTTCAGAACTTTTACTCCTGGATGTTATTGAATATTTGTATGATATTATTTGGAGTATTTTGCAAGCACCCCCATGTTTATGAACATCAGGCTTGATTTTAAGCTCTGTGTTTCTAAAGTACAGCCAACCAATCCACTTACGGTATACTAACGAGGTCAAAATGGTTGCAACATGCATGCCAACAGCTAGTGGGGGGTTGGTTTCATTGGCTTGAATGTACCCAAAATGAGTATACAGAAGGCATGTAACTGAAGCACTGTATGTTCTTAAGGGGCTATTTGCATAAATCCTATGGCCCTCCACTACAGGATGTATAAGATATTAGAGTGAAGACTACTTTGTCTGGGTCTTTTATAGGTTCCTAGGTAGGTACTAGACTATCGGCCCAAGGGCCTACGTAAGCCTAGCCAACAAGGTTCCCTGGCTTATGCCACACAAGAAAGTTATTTTTTTTTTGCAGTTTATACTGAATGGTTCATATGTGTGGCTTTTTACATCTTTGATTTTAATGGTGACTTATCACAGCCACAAGCTGCATTCTTAGTCTTTAAAAGTTATTCCAAATTCAGAGTGCAACTCAAAATGCACTTCTCCATCCAAACCAAATTCTCCCGCTCCAACACAGGACCCATCACCTAACCTATCTCCATTCCCATTCTCTTCTCCTCTCTCTAGGTTCTGAAGACTAACCCACTTTAGAAACTAATGTATATATTGTACATTACACTCTGATTATAAATTGCATATGTACACAGTCTGTTTTCTAAGTAATTAGTCTGAACTATTCTATTATTACTTACATTTCTGTATTTTTGCATTTAACTCAGGCAGAGTTGAAATTGTTCATTGTGTTAGTGGTTTTATACCAATGACAAATGGCAATAAGCGGACCTTCTTAACAGAAGGCATGACTATATCTGGAAATATATACAAGTATATTCTGCTACTGGGTTTAAAGCAGCAAAATCTGTGCTGCTTCTCTGGAATGCAGAAACTAATAGAAAATTGCTTTTGTAAATGGACTGTGCATGATGCAAGAAAATCCTAAAGCAGTAGGCCTTGCAAGCCTGAAAAGGAAGTAAAATTTTATTACTCAATCAATACATCAGCTGGACTCTGCTCCAGAAACAATACCTGCATTTCTTCTTGGATTCTTAGCTTTTCATGGCTGAGCTCGTCCTGCAGAACCTGAAACCAGAAACAAACAAGACTTAGAGAGGTTATGAGATCTTGAACTGTATATTCCATTGCAACACATAACAAAAAATAGCATACATTTTTTTCTTGAAACCGCACTATTTCCAGGCGTTGAAACTCTTAATACCCAACTGCCTTAGTTACCTATCCCTACCACATCAGTCTTTGTTACTCAGGTTTGTATTTCCTGAATTACAAGCAGTATTCTCTGCCTGTTGGAAGCATTCTTTTACTGCTCATACGTCATTCAATAACTACATTATCCTAGCCAAAGTCGTCACAAAGGAGCTGTATAGTCTATCGCTACAGTGAGTGGCTCCAAGTATGAGACTGGTGTTATATGTGCAACCACTTGCAGAAGACACTGGTTTCTACTTACAAAAATGCCTCCTGTGTTTGATGAGAGAATGTCATACAAAAGTTGGAAAATAAGTTGAACTTTGGAGGTGTTACTGATTTGGGAAAAAAAAAAAGAAAAAATTGCAGTCCACTCAGTTTATGCAAAACTAGGCAGATAATTTTGAAAATAACTGCATTGGATTTGTAGCAAGATACGAGTAAAGCTAAACAGATTTAAGTACTTGACGAAGTGTTCCTAAAGCAACACAGCAAGTCTATATTACTAGAGACTTCTCCCTCACAATCGCAGATTAGACTGGCAAATTTGAGCAAAGATCTAATCATATGCAAATGTTTGACGTGATTCGTGATACACTTCTGGCCTTTAGTATTCAGGAGCTTCTGTAGGTATCCAGGAGAAATGCCTGTATGGAATCTGGTCAAAGAATGTAATTCAAATAAAGATAATGCTGCTTTCTTCACAGCCTATAAGAGTTGCAAACAAGATGTTTTCGCAGGAACCACCAGAGGGGCATCTACATCAGGTATCAAACCTTGGTCCACTTTAACAGAAGACCCGTGTTCCATTTGTCAAAGCATAATCTATTGGGAAAAGGACTGTTCATACAGAAACAAACAAATGGTTACTAGAGGGGAAATGTGGAACAATGCAGTATTAATCTGTCTTTAGAAAGTCTCTCACAGAAGAAGAAATTATTGCTGAACCTTGGAGCCTGGTCAGTGACAATGCATGGGCACACCACGAGCGATAACTATATTAGTCAATTAAATAAGGAAGACTATATACACGTAACTCAATACAACAAGTCATGGAGTAGTCAGACCTGGGGATAGAAGAGTTTCACTTTTCACAAAATGCAGATTCAAGACTAAAACAGAACTGGCTACAGTAGACATTTTTCAGTTATTTATCTAGATGTTTGTGAAAAGGCTTGGGGCTGTGCTGGACATGAAAAATTACAAAAGTAATATAACGCCCAGTCAGACGTGCATTAAGAGCTTTATGCTTTTACTACATTAATAACCTTGATAAATATGATCAAGACTGTAAAGACAAAAGTAACAGCATAACAACATAACAGCTGCAGAAGATGAGACAAAGCCATAGAAATGAAAGATAATGCCAAATCTTTCCAGGCAGTTTGGATGTTCCATTAGTGTTAAACTGCAGAAGCTGCTTGCTAACATAAGCAGTGCAGATCTTGAATATATATACGAAGTTTCAAAACTTTGAATTTCTTATGGTCGAGACCATAAGATTGAAGTTTGGAAACTTTGTACTGTTTAAATGGAGATCAGCTTACAGCTCCGAACATTATAATTACGGTTTTCCTCGCTGTAGTGTGATCTCAGAGTTGGTATATTTAATTAGCAGGGGGTGTGGGGGGTCTTGCCCCCATGCAAAAACATTAAAAAGGATTTTTTTTTTTAATGTTTATTTACATTTTGAAGCTTACTGCGGTGGTGGTGCTGCGGTAGCATTGTCGCCTCACAGTAAGACGTTGTCCTGTTCGATTCTCAGCTAGAGCGTCTTTTGTGTGGAGACATGCGTGAATGGGCATACCTTCGTTGAAGGTTGTGTGTCAGGGCCGGCAACTCAGCATGTAAAAATCTACTGCCAATCATTAGCGGACCGGAGTTCCGCTGTGGCGACCCCTAACCGGGAAAAGCCGAAAGACACAACTTTTACATTTCTGAAGCTTCAAAACTTTGATCTTATGGTCTCAACCATAAGAAATTAGAAGTTTTGAAACTTCAAAATTTAGAAGTAGACCCATGTATATATGTATATATATATATAAATATATATATATATATATATATATATATATATATATATATATATGTATGCATGCATGTACCTGTTTTACAAAACATTGTAAATAGTTATGAATCTTGCCTAAGCCTGGGCCAGCAGTGTGACTGCCCCTGACTATAAGATACAACAAAGCTACTGTCATGGACTTTTATGACTTTGGGAAATATTCACACTATCTTCTAGTGTAATAAGCACTGTGTACAGTAAAGAAACCTTCTGAAACTGTAAAGCTTATTGGCTCATGGATAAGTGCTTATGTATTCATTTATTTGCATTTGCTTCCTGTGGAAGTCTGACCGGACAGCTTTTACAGTAGGGCCAAATGAAGAACAACATTAAAAGTATTACATAGTAATGAAACTTATAAACGACATAACATAGAGAACATTTAGGAAAAAAAATCCTTATGAAAGAACGTGCAGATACAGCAGTTTAATACAAGTCTAATTTATAGGGTTTGGTCTCAAATATTCCCTTACATTTGGCCTTTGAATAATAAAGTATCCAAGAGATGCTTCAAATAAATGCACACGTGTACACTGAGTATGCCTAGCTACACCTTTGATCGTTGTATCATATTACTATTTCTTCTCTTTTCCGACGAAAAAGGCATTGTATTCTCAGTGTTTCATATTACGTCAAGTGTTCCCCTCATCATCCTTTTTGTTTTCCATCAAACCCTTTCCACCAATGTGGCTTCTTTCCGTAATTCCCAAACTGTATTTTGAACCCCAGATGTGACTTAACCAGTGCTTGTTAAAGGGGCATTGCCACCTTATTGTTTCTGGATTACAACTGGATATATATGTACGTATGTAGAATTATATACATACATTTATATGCATACATGTATATATTTCATCGAAAGCACATTTCTCCGAGTTTAATTCCACCAAAGGACCAAATGGGGTGTGTGTGATTAAAAAGTAATTAATTACCCTCAACAGAAAACTGTGTAGTATAATTCAGTCTAGGTGGGGGGCTCCCACACCCCCCCCCAACTATATATTCTAACTCCAGGATCGCACTTCAGTGGGGAAAAGGGCATATACACTGCCACTACTATTTTTGGTGAAATTAGTTTTCAGCGATTTGGTCTTGCTGAAATAAGTTTCTGCGAAATGTGCTTTCAACAAAATGAACCAGATACCAGACCCAGATATATATATGTATACCCATATATATATATATATATATATATATATCTAGTTTCACTTCATAAACTCAAAATGCTGAAATACTGAATTTCAGCATTCTGAGACCATGAAGCCCAACTATTCAAAATACCGAAACCCACAATCCCGAATCACACGATCATGAACATACATACACCATACACCGCATAACACACACACCATTCTACCCACAGCATACAAACCACACAATCCTACACTACACCCCCCATACTTATATATACCAACTCCGAGATCGCACATAACATATAAAAAAAAAAAAAAAAATCACACCACGGCATTCCCCGCTCACTCGCACACAAATACACATCACACATACACAAACACCAACAATTCCAGCACTCACACTTACACCTCCCTACCCTTACCCACACATACACAAACACTCACTTACCTGCAATTTCAGGCACCATAACACTACACGCAAAGTACCGGAAATGCATAAGCGCGAATTCGAGATATTCAAATTCGCTCTTATGCAGTTTTGTCATTCTGAATTTTTGGCTTCATGGTCTCGGAATGCTGAAATTCCGTATTTCAGCATTTCAAGATTATGATGTGAAACTAGATATATATATATATATATAT
Organism: Protopterus annectens; assembly: GCF_019279795.1. Taxonomy (NCBI): domain Eukaryota; kingdom Metazoa; phylum Chordata; order Ceratodontiformes; family Protopteridae; genus Protopterus; species Protopterus annectens. Next base: position 368,685,066 of record NC_056744.1, on the reverse strand, counting down.
ATATAATATGTGTGTGTGTGTGTATATGTGTGTATATATATATATATATATATATATATATATATATATATATATATATATATATATATATATATATATATATATATATATATATATATATATATATATATATATATATATATATATATATATACATATATATACATATATATATATATATGTGTATATAGTATGTATGGTTCCCCTTCATATGATCGAAGTTCTCTAAACTCAAAAATCATAAACTCGAAACCAGAATCTCAAATTTAGAGAAACACGAACATATGAAAGGGACAAAAAAAAAATGAACACCTTTCAAATGTTTTCGCACACCCCCCCTACTTAAATATACCTACTCCAAGATCGCACTATAGTGAAGGAAAGGGAAATCTCCCATTCCGCGCTATACGCGTAAGCGCAAAACGGAAGATTTTCCCTTCCTCCATTATAGTGCGGTAACGGAACATTCACATTTAAACTGCTAGGGTACATGGGGACCTGGCCCCCTGCAATAAGGTAAGTTAACTTTTTATTTTTCTAAACCTCAGGCTCCCATTCACAATTTCGAGTGAATGCACGTTCGAGATTCTGGTCTCGAGATTATGAATTTAGAGCCTCCATCCATTCGATCTTGTGAAGGGGAACTGTATATAGATATATATATATATATATATATATATATATATATATATATAGATATAGATATATAGATATAGATATAGATATATAGATATATAGATATATATATATATATATATATATTATATCTGGCCTACTTTTACAGCCTTTCTTCCACATTGCCTAATGTTTATATTACTATTGTTAAACATTTTTTTGTGCTAGACTTTTATCTTGATTGAACCAAATGTACCTTTTGTCCCCTGTTAATGAAACAACCTACACAGCAATGTGTTGAGGTGAAGCTCTCACCTTTCAGATCATGACGTGATTCAAATGTGAATCCATACTAGACTGGATTCTAGTCAACTCTCCCCACCTATCAGCCCACTCAGGCTGCCTCCCTGCAACGTGAGTGACCGCTGCCCAACTTTTCTCCTAAGAGACCACAACCATCTAACACAGCAAACTTTCTTCCATATAATCAGGTACCAAAAAAAATTTAAATCCCAATAAATTTATTTCTGCCCTTAAAAATTGCTACTGGGACCATCTCAAACAACTGCCCTTGGATGATGCAGTACTCTCCTTTAACAATACCTTCCTTGACATTCTTAACACCCACGCACCACCCAGAAACAGAGTCAAGTCCAATTACGCACCCTGGTTAATCAAGGAAACTACATCACTACTCAAATCTAGGGATAAGACCTGGTTATAGTTCCATAAAAACAAAACAAGCACTACTAAGCAACATTTCCTTGAACTTCGTAACAAAGTTAAAAAAAACTAAACAAATTAAAGCTGATCAGTCCAACTGCTATCGAAACATTCAAACCAAACATCAGAAAAATCCACAAAAGTTCTGGGCTGCAGTTAACGTATTGCAACCAGGAAAATCTACTACTCCCACTCCAAAACCAACTAACAACTATGAAAATGTGGCTACCCAATTCAATACTTACTTCACTGAATCCATTCAAACGCTAGCTTACAACCAGACTAAGTCTAATCCTATCCCCCCCAGAACCAAACCATAATATACTCCCAAATAACACCACCAGCGATTTTAAGTTAAACCCAGTTCCCATCCAATACATCAGAAAACTACTGAAAAAAATTAAAACCAACCACTTTAGCAGCTGACAATTTGCCTGCAGAATACCTACAAACTGTAGCAGAAGCCATCTCCTACCCAATAACCTTACTCATAAACAGATCAATAACAGAAGCATATGTGCCAACTATCTGGAAAATCTCTCATATCTTGCCACTTCACAAAGGTGGTAGCTCTCACTAACGTACTATCGCCCCACTGCCATTCTTTCACCTCTATCTAAAATCCTGGAAAGAGTTGTACACTCCCAACTCATGAAATACCTCCTCTCTCAAAATCTCCTATCCCATACCCAAAACGGTTTTCATCCTGCACATAGTACCACAACAGCCCTATTGTCCTTTACAAACATAGTTAACCATCACAGAAACAACTCCCAATTTCTATCAGCCATATTTCTTGACCTGTCAAAGGCCTTTGACATGGTCAACCACAGTAAACTCATAACAGTCCTTTCCTCCCACATCCTCAGCTATATTGCTACTACTTGGTTTCAAAGCTACCTAACAGACAGTCAACAAGCAGTCCGTTGGCAACAATCCCTCTCACCCCTCTTCCAAGTCACTTTAGAGGTTCCACAAGACCCCATCCTTGGACCCCTTCTATTCTCTGTCTTTACCAATCAGCTTCACTTCACCACTCCCCATGCCAGCATGATTCAGTACACTGGCAACTCCACTTTGATCTGCTCTGCCTCTTCCCTAAAAGAACTTCAGGCCATTACTCGAGACTCATTTTTGTCTGTAGAAGCCTGGGTAACCAAATCCCAACTTATACTAAATCCCAATAAAACAAACCTTCTGCTCTTCTACCCCTCTAGAATCACTTCTCCTCCTACAACCATCCACATCTTCTCTAAAAACAAATCCATGGTCACCCCAGCTACCCATACCAAACTGCTTGGGGTTACAACAGACAACACCCTGAAATTCGATCTCCATGTACACCAAGCCATCAAAAAAGTTCACAAAAAAAATTGGCCTCGTATATAGAAATAAACAATTTCTAACAAATAGTACAAGAACTACAATTGCCAAGGCACACGTACTTATAAACACTCCTATATGCATCTCCAATCTTAACAAACCTCCGTAAAAGAGACCTTGCAAAACCTGAAGCTTGCTACAATAAAATCATCAAATTTGCCACCAACACTTCTTACAAGTCACAAAAACAGCTCAATTGGCTTGAACTCCCTAAACTCCTACACATCAATCAACTAACCTTAGCTCATAAAATTATCCACCACCCTGAAAATACACCAGCCCTCAAAGACATCATTCTACCCTACTCTGCTTCAAGATTTCTTTGCTCTAACAATAAACTCTTCCTGCAAGTCACTAAAGCTCAAAACGTAGCAGGTGAATCCCTTTTCTCCAACTATACTTTCAAGCTTTGGAACCACCTACCAAACTCACTAGTGACCACTCCCTCAACAAAACACTTTAAAAAGCTCCTAAAAAAACCTTGCAAATTCCTGGCTCTGTTCCTGTACCTCCCTAGGATAGTCTACTCCCCTGTCCCACTCTGCTTTTTAACTCTCCTTCTAACCCTCCTTGCTTAACTATATAGGACCACTTCTATAACCTCCTAAGTGACTGCTCATAATTCATTGTCAATAGTTATAAGTATTACCACTAATGTCAAACTTCATGTTTCTTGAATTCTAAATAGCATCACTGTTAAGTTATCAGTACTATGAAAGTACTTAGAAATTCTCTCAATATAGCATATGTACAATTGTGTATATAATTTCCAACTCTTTAGTGATAATGATATACTCTACTATGTTCTTTACTACATGGAGATTTTCTCCCTGGGCCTCCACTGAAAAAGGACACATGTCCAGCTGGACTTTCCCAGTAAACAAATGTAAAATAAATGAGTGCAGTCTCTTTAGGTCGTACTTCAGGCTTGAAAGTCCATTCAGATGTTCCCAAATATAACATTGTCCACAGATTGATCCAGTTTTTCATGCATCATGTGAGGTCAGAGATCAAACATTAAATATGGCTGACACCAGGAATGACCTCTGTGGCCCATCACCTGTCAGCTGCTTTAACTGATGTACTATACTTATTAACTTTTTTATTTTGTTGGCTTATTCACACTAGGACTGTGCATTACTGATTTCTGAAAACTTGGTCAGGGCATTGAGACAATTTCCCGACTTTCCAGAGGGGGATCTTGACCACTTATTCTTTCAAAAGATGATTATTGAGGTGAAGAAAAGAGAAGTTCTGAGGTTTGAAAAAGATCGAGTTCAAATAACAGAGCTCAGAGAAGTTGGCTTTTCCAATGCTGTATTGTTCACTGTGTTAGCTGTGTCAGACAAATTCAGTGAAAAGGCAAGAAATAAAGCGATAGAGGGGTAGAGGGGAAAATGAAATGGAGCTTTATAAGTGAAGCCAGTAAATGAGTCCAGAGGTAATCCTGAATTACCTTTTAAGCACAATGATGACCAGCTGACCCCACAGGGATGGAGGAAATCCAGTATAACAAAATGCAGCAGGATAGTACATTTTAGAAAAAGTGCATGTTTATTCTTATGCCACAGTGGTTGTCAGAATCAGTAAAACTGCTGAAGACATATCCCACTAGCCTGCAGACGTGCAGTGGGTGAGAGAACTGGTCAGGCAATCTACAGTAAAAAGTAACCATCCAATAAACTGATGCTTTGGGGTTATATTACTAAACCTTTAAGTTTCACAGCAGATTATATGAAATTAATAATTCTGTTGGTTACCAAGGTTTTTGTGGATGTGACTTTTCCAAGTCGAAACATTGCTGCTAAATTTGTTTCAGAGTTTAACAAATAGAATAAAATAAGCCATCGACATTATGATATTTTGGACAGTTTTATTAAAACACATATAGGTGCAACTCAGAATGGATGTTTTAGACAGTGAAGACATTTGTGGTTATATCTGGAGCAGCATTGTGAAAGATGGAAAAATTGAGAATGGGAAAGGGACTGAGGGATGGGAAGTTTGTGGAAACGTGTTTGTGTAAGATAATCTTGTGCATCTCGAAAATGTGATAAATGTTTATCACTGCAGGGGCACATTATGGTAGGCAGCTCAAGCAAAAGTAGGTACCTTTGTGGCCATTATGGTCATCTGGTACAAAAACACTGAAAAATATAGGAAAATGTGGGGAAAATGGACACAATAAACAACTGTAAGCACATCTATTTAAAAAAAAGATAGCAGCTTGGATTATTTTTAATTTGATTGTGAAATGAATTTAGGAAAGCTGAAAACAAATGGGCATGATCAGGAAAATATGGAGGATGGAAATGCTTTTTCGTAGACAGAGTATTCTGGAAGGTACTATGTTATTGTTAAATATGCCGGAGAAAACAAAATGATGGAATAGAGTGGGGACATTATAAAGGTGGAATTGCAAAACAAATGTGGTATATTAACCTGGGAAAGCAATAATACAGAAAATATGGAAAATGCTGAGTAAGGTGACATATTTGAAGGGTGGGCATCCAGCCAGTTTAAAGGGAAAAGAGAATCCATGCCTTCTGCAGCAGAATGTCCAGTAATCTGAACTACTGCAAACATGATCTATATGAAGAGCGTGTTAAAGTCCTCTAACTGCACACATGGATTTAAACTTTCTCTCCATTTCATGAAAATTGCTGTATCTGTCTTTCACTTGCATATTAGCTCTCTATTTAACAAATGATTTTTTTCCTTTTTCTGACTGTAATCTAGTAAACCCTCGAACAACTCAACCTCCCCACAACTGTCCTTTAAATAAAGTTACTTAACTCAGCATACTGCTATAAACTGTACTCATAAGCTAGCAGATTTCTAACCCTTCAGAGATATGTAGATTTTTTTAACTACATGAAAATTTGCATTTTTCATTTCTAAGCATTAGTTCAGCCCTTCGGTCCAGAAGTTAGAACTAAACTTCTTAGGCACTTTAAAAATGGAGAAATATGCATCTCTTTTCAACATAAACATTTGAGTTAGTAGTTAACTATTATCTTTTACCCAGTGTTCCAAACGTTGCAGTAATGTTACCAGTCATTACTACTACTATTTGAACAATGTTTTTGTAAATACTGTATATACACAAGCATTTATCAGCTAAATCTTGCTTTTCTATTTGATTATTCTGTTATGTTTTTGTAAATCGTTATATAAGAAAATACAGTAACCTAACAAATGTTTTAGAATTTAGACAAAGATGCCCACCCTATCCCTTTGTAGCATGCCGTGTCATACTGATTAGAGAAGTTTTCATTTAACTAATTAGGTTTGTTCATGGCAAACCCATCTTATGCAATGCATGCAGTCCTATACTATGACAAAGTTCCCAGTCCAGAGTAGCCAGCTCAAGCAAAGACCCAGTTAAGGTAGATCACACTGACCACGTCTAGAAACTCCTACAGAGTAAACTCTTGGTCATGGAGGAAAAAAAACATTACCTCAGCCTCTTTCTCCTTCTGCAGCAAGGTGTCTTCAAGCTCTCGAACCCTGATCTGACCATTTTCCAAACACTGCTTGTCCAGCGAGAGTTGATTTATCAGGGTATCCTTGTTCTGTAAATCCAGAGTCAGCTGGTCTATTATTCTATAGAAGACACAAAATGTAAAAACTTCTATGAATGCACAGTACCTAACCACATGGCTGAGCAAAACTCACAGTATTTCTGTTACAATCTGCAGATCTGTAAATACATAGGTGGTTACTAGGCTAATGGCCATGGGGCTCTTACAAGCCTAGCCAAGAGTTTATCCCCCTAAAAAGAAACCTCAAACAGCACCATTTTGCATGTATTGGCATTATGAAATTATAAAACAGACATGAAAGTTCAATAAATTATGTACTTTTACTCAACCTCATCAACAGTCTGACCAACAGTCATGTTCCCACGAACGTCTGTGTCTCTTAGTCAGTATCCCTCCAAGGCCAGGGTCACTCCTTGTAGGGGGAAGGATGGTGGGTGAACATGGGTTAGGGTCCTGGTGTGATGTCCTCTTCAATACTTCAGGAGGAGGATTTTTTCACTTAGGTCCCCTAACCACACCCCTGTAGCCTTACTTACACCAGTAAATTGTAACTGGCAACACTGTCTTACTGCTGTAGATGTTGGTCCTTGTGTGCATGTATCCAAGACTACATCAGTAACAATTTCTTGACAGAGCTGCACATCACAGTCCTACATACATACCCATGTCCTGCAGTGATGTATTACCGGCACTTACAGACCTTTATCAACTTCTCCTTCTCTATAATGGGCAAGCTGGCAGCTGCCACTCCCTGCCACCACTCATCAGCACAATTCTCTAGCTTCACTGCCACTTTTCAAACTGCACTCATCAGGGGTACTGCCAGAGAGCCATCTCTCTATACAAAGAAGCTGACAATGGCAGTCTAAGAGACCTGGTTACTGAGCCAGGAACAGATGACACTGCAGGTAGAGATAAGCCCCAGGATTAAACAAATCAGTAGAGAGTCACTGTAATCATCTCTAATGACCTACTATGCTACACTGTAATCATCTCTGATGACCTACTATGCTACATTGTAATCATCTCTAATGCCCTACTATGCTACTTTACAATAACAGTCCTGGTACAGCAGAACACCTTCAGTGAATCATTCTGTTTATTTACCTTGTATTACAACTTTTTCTGCATTTAACTTCAGAAATGTCTAGCCCAGCTACACTTTATATTAGCCCATTTACTGGCCACCTTATACATGAGTGTCTATGCTGATTCATAGAACTGTTCTACTTTGAAAACTGGCTCAAGGAATACAGTGTATCAAATTCTAATCCAGTGAAACTACAGGGACAGGCTTTAATATGAGTCCTTTTTTTGGGGGGGGGGGGGGGGGGACCAAGTTTGACTCTTGTCCTGTTTTTACAGTGTCCAATGATTTGAAGTAGCACAACAGTAGGCAAAAGAAGAAAATTTTAATCCTCAATAAATCATGTTGTCCATCTGAAAACACATTTAAGTGAAACAGTTATGCAGTACAACAAAGTATCTGGTCACTGCTTCACTGAAACAAGCAGTCAGCTGAGCATATACACCCACACATACAAGTATACCTATATCTATCTATCTATATATGGGATCCGTAGGGATCACTGAACGGCAACATAACCGAAACAGATTCGGCCAGGCATACTTGCACAAAAGTGCTTTTCACCGAAAGGCACTTTCGCATAAGTATGCCTGTTGTGGAGATCGGACTACAGTGGAGATAAGGGATAATTCCCTTTTCCCCACTGTAGTGCGACCTCTGAGTGAGGATATTTAAGTAGGGGGGTGCAGTGGGGCTTGCCCCCCTGCAAAAACGTAAAAGTAACGTTTTTTTTAAACACACTTTAACGAAAGCGCTTTTTTCGGTGAAAGCGCTTTCGTTAAAGTGTGTTCGGTGATTGTGGATTTGGACTATTGAACTTTTGTTCAATGGTCGTAGATCCATATATGGATAATGTGTGTGTGTGTGTGTGTGTGTGTGTGTGTGTGTGTGTGTGTGTGTGTGTGTGTGTATGTATGTTTGTATATATATATATATATATATATATATATATATATATATATATATATATATATATATATATATAAAGTGCTTTCGTTAAAGTGTGTTTAAAAAAAAAAACATTACTTTTGCATTTTTGCAGGGGGCAAGCCCCCCTGCACCCCCACACCCCCCCCTACTTAAATATTCTCACTCAGAGGTCACACTACAGTGGGGAAAAGAGAATTATCCCTTATCCCCATTTTAGTGCGATCTCCACAACAGGCATACTTATGCAAAAGTGCCTTTCGGTGAAAAGCACTTTTGTGCAAGTATGCCCGGCCAAATTTGTTTTGGTTATGTTGCTGTTCGGTGATCCATATGGATCCCATATATATATATATATATATATATATATATATATATATATATATACACACACACACACACACACACACACACACACACACACACACACACACACACACACACACATACATGATTCCCCTTCTTTTTTGCTGAATGCCATTTCAACAAATAACAAATGCAGGGGGGTTTGCTTTAATGTCAACAGTATGGATAGCTGAGGGGTGGAAATGTCGATGGTGTCCAGACAGGTAAGTGGGGTTGGAGGGGTGGGACTGTTTGTGCATGCGTATTAGGGTTAGTGTCTGGGGTGATTGAAGGGTAGATATATGTTTTTGGTGCGTGTTTGTGTACTTAGGATTAGGGTCAGGGTCACAATTAGGGATAAACATAGTGCTTGTGTGCGTTTGTAAATGTTTTTCTGTCAGTGTGTCTAGCAGGGTTTCAGGAAGGTTTTTAGGAGGGTAAGTGGTTGGGTTAGGGTTGAGGAATAGGTAGTGTTAGGGTTAGCACCCATTACAAAGGTGTTGTGGGGGAAGAGCAGATCCTTCTTTCACAAGTATCAAGAATGAATGAATTGAGGTTTCTGAAATGGCATGCTGTTGCCTTCCTAAGAATAGAGGCTAAACCTGTGAATTTTAGTATTAGTTTGTTTTTCAAAGTGGGATGGTGTTTTTAATAGCCTAGTTTAAAGATGAATGTAGAAAGCAGCAAGGTACAGCAGACTCTGTCAGCAATTTAGTTTTTTTTCGGGTGAACTGCAATGGTACTCACAGGTGGGGACAGACGAAAGAAGCAACAGACGCCGGCTACTATGATACGAATTGTATGCATGTTTTTAGAGGAATTTAAAGTAATAATTAGTAGTCCATTCTGGAGAAAAGGGATGAATACTTTGAATGTAAGGATATGTTGAGTATGAGAGGGGAAGGTGGCAGGGTATTACTAAGTAAGACATTTTCAACTGCCTACCCACCTTATTCATTATCATGTCAGTGTGGGTTTTACAGGACAGGCTGAGGTTTAGGATAAGCCCAAGGTATTTGCTACTGTGTAACCACAGTAATCTGATATTTATCTGAGTTAATTAGATCAGAGGCTTATGTTTTGCTAACTTGTGGTTGAAACTAAACGTTTTATGGTGTTCGGTTTAAGCCAGTTAGCTGTGAGCCAGCTGCATCAGAAATCGTTTTGTACGTCTTTCTGGACATGGGCTGTGGATAATCCTGCTCTTTACAAGATTATATCACTGATATAAACAATAATCATTGAGGGGTGTATGATGCTAATGATGTTATTTGCAGATACAGAGACTTTAGTATGGGTCCAGGAACCAAGTCCTGTGGTAGTATTGAAAAGAACATGCCTGCTCAGTTTGATTACCACCTCACAAGTGTAAAAGTCTTGTGGGACAAATAATTGCTGAACTAGAATAAAGTTATTGCTGTAACCAAGCACTTCCAGTTTCATAAGCAGTATATATGGTCCATGCTCACAAAAATGTGCGTGAGGTCAATAAATCCAGATTCCCCAAGCCAGGCTTTCTCATAGTGACACTCAGAGAAGATCCCATCATGCAAGTTTCTCAAGCTCCTGTGCTTTGATCGAGTCTTTATCACTTCACTGAATGCTTAATTGAGCAAATCGCTATTCATCGAACCCAATTCAGTGAAAGCTCAATTAAGCTAATGATCGTTTCAGCGAAAAGTTTCCTAGGGAAAGAACATGGTTGCCCATCATCAGGAATTTGCTCTTTTCCCCACTATAGTGAGATCTTGTAGTTGTTATATTTAGTTAGGGGAATGTGGGGGAGGGAAGCCCCCCACTAGGTAGAATTTTACATTTTTGTTGTGTTTTTTTACCGTCAGTAGTTGGCCCACTATTTTTTCTGAAACTATAATTTGCATAATTGAGCTTTCACTGAATTGGGTTAGATGAACAGTGATTTGCTCAATTAAGCGTTCAGTGAAGTAATATAAACCCCTTTGAGCACTGTCAGACCAGAACTATGCAGCTCACACTGAAAGGCTAATCACATTCCTGTATGAGATATGTAAATTGATGTGCCTTTGCTATTTGTCAATAGCTAGTTCCTTCTGCACAGCACATACATCTGCAAGGCTGTACTGTTTCTCCAAAGTTAATTTCTCCTGAACAGCCTTTTGATCCACTTTGTGAGGAACACGCATTCTTCACACACACACACACACACACACACACACACACATATATATATATATATATATATATATATATATATACATATATATACACATACATATATGGATTCACTTCTGAATGTTGAATTTCCGAAACTTCGAATTTCATATGGTCGAGACCATATAATCGAAGTTTCGGAATCTCAACATTCCGAAGTAAATAAGTAAGCTTTCTCAATGTTTATGCAGGGGGGACAAGACCCCTGCACCCCCGCTACTTATACAAACTCCGAGATCAAACTACAGCAAGGAAAAGGGAAATCTGTTTCACGCTGTATGCAGATCTCCGTTCAGAATTTCGAAGTCCTAAAACTTCTATCTTATGGTCTCGACTATATGAAATTTAAAGTTTTAGGATTTCAAAATTCTGAAGTGAACTTGTATATGTAGATATACATATATATATATATATATTATATATGTGTGTGTGTGTGTGTGTAAATAAGCAGGAATTAAATAGCTATGATTGTTTAAATAAAGGACCCCTACTATTTTTGAGCAGGGATATTGTTTGTTTTGACACTTCCTACTTGTCTGGGTGCAAAGGCATCTTGGAGAAGCAGGAAGGAGTATGGAGAGTGTTCAAAGTAGGAGGGGGTTGCCAACAGAGAAGCTGGGCGAGTATCAGATGATTTAAGTTGAGCAAGAATCGGATGATTTAATTTTAAGTGTGAAGGAAGCTGAGCTTTCACAAAAACAAACAGTGAAAGAAGTAGTGTGTGGATTAGCGAAGCAGATGTTTAAAGTGAACAAAAAGGGAGAGGCAGTGTGTGGATTAGCGAAGCAGATGTTAAAAGTGAACAAAAAGGGAGAAGCAGTGTGTGGATTAGCGAAGCAGATGTTTAAAGTGAACAAGAAGGGAGAGGCAAAGGAGGAGATGATGTGAATGTTGCTGAACCTTTACAAGATTCAGAATTTTTTTCAAAACAGATTGAGTTACAGCAGGGATGTATTATTACAACCGTTCAATTGGGAGGGTTGTGGCATGTGCATCTTAATGACTTAACCAAAGGGAACCTGAAAGCAAAGAAAAAGTGTCATGGGGAAAGATTATGGACAGAATCCAAGAAGTGGAGGAAAAAAAGAAAAGAGGTGAAGAAGTCATATGCACAGACTGCGAGAGGAGAGTTAAAATAAAAGAAAATGGATATGAGGAGAAAGAAGTTTCTAGTACAAATAAGTTGTAAGAAGGAACAAGAACTCAATAGGTATCACATTTGGGATAATACTATATCGCCACCTTTGGGTATATCACCTATAGAGGTAAGAGCACTTATTCAGATTAATAAAGACACATTTTGTGACATTTTTCTTTGAATCAGGTCAGTATGCTAGCTGTGCATGATATTCTAAAAATACAACTTTTTAGGAATGATCACAGATGGAATACAAATTCTCCAAGTGTTGCTTAAACTTAAAACCCTTTTGTTTGCATACTTCCTGTTACAGTACTCACCTGTCCTTCTCGGTCTGAGATGTTCTGAGTTTTTCCATCAGCAAACGGTCATCTTCTCTTTGTGCAGTTAACTGCTTCAGCTGTGTTGCCAGGTCAGAGCACCGGGCCTTTTCTGCTTCTGCCAGGGTGGCCATCCGCCCTGCTTCTTTCTTTGCTAGGCTGGCTTCCTATAAGGAATAAAACATGGATGAAAAAGTCCATTTCACACGTAGGGGCAACATACTACTTCCAATGCATAAGAAAGACTGGTGCACGACTTCTGTCAGAAGAACAATACATCCCTCTCCACATGGAACAAAGCAATCCTTCTCTAACATATTATATTTGCACTGTAATCAAACAGTATGCCCTGAAGAGATTTAAGAACAGATCCACACTACATTAGCCATGGTTTTGTCAAGTACGTTATGTGCCCAGAGTTATTTAGAATTATATCCCACCCTCTAAAATATTAAATACCCTTCACTCCGTTGCTTATATACTCCCTCTCCCAACAATTACTGTAGTGCGACATGCTACAATATAGTTTCTACCTCACTACAAAGACATCTGTGTAAAAGAAATACTTTACATATAGAAGCCATTTGGATGTCTGTAGTACACAATATATTTAAAACATTTCATTAGCTTGATCTTGAAATTATATATATATATATATATATATATATATATACACACACACACGCATATAGATATATGCACACACACACATATATACAGAGTATGACACAGTCTAGTTAAGTATATTTACTGCTTTATATTTCACAGACATTTGCATCTATAATGACTTTTATACTCGGGCTAACTGCAGTCTACTGTGTGTACATCATGTGATGGAAAATGAAACAAGCTATTACGCAGTGAAAGTCTGAGCTTCCAGCCTGCTCTAGATAAAAACTATCAGGTTAATGGAGAGAATTACCCACCACAGAAGTCATAACACATACTTTCACGTTCATGGACTCTTTTCAGCCATAACTCAGGCCACAAAGTTGGATACGACATTTTTAAAGCTAACAAGTCAAACCAAATGAGAAAGCAAAGTTGTTATAACTTGTGTCCCCTCCTTCCTTCTCTCCCCTTTCGCATCCTTCTCTGTCTCTTATTCATCTCTTCCATTTTTACATCGGACTTCGTTGTCTGTACATTACAGTGGCAGCTTTGTGGCTACACATACCCTGTGACTGCATTTTATGTATAAAGCTATTCATTTTTGTACCTCATTTGAACTTAGTAATGCTAATCATTCTATTGCTGTCTGCCTTGTAGCTGGGTCAGGCCTGAAAAGGTTAATGAATCAGTGCATTTACTTGGTTACAAAATTGGAAGTAAATGACAATTTTGGTATGTACCAGTGTATCCCATCAATCGCTTTTCTAAACTGTTTCTCATGGTGAAGGGACATTTATTTATTTATTGTTTTTTTTTTTTTGTTGTTTACGAGGATGGTCTGACCAGGCACTCAGGCCCATTTTCAGTGGAGGCCCACAGCGACAAGTTCCATTAGAGTTACAAAAACATTACAAAATTTAGAATCATACAATGGGTAATACAATCAAGACAGAAGGTGATACAATTTGATTCTTGTCATACAATATACAATAATGAACAGATTGCATTTACATATACAGCCATATACACATTAGAGATGATAAGCAGTGTACAGCTATAAATACAGACACAATGAGTTTGCATTTGCAGGATAAGGAAGGAGAGCTGCATATTTAGTGGTTGGTGATAGTCTACAGATCTGAGAGACGGACACAGTCAGTCCGGCTGTGAACAAAAGCAGAACCAAGAGGAGTCTAGATGCTCTCATGGTGGCAGCAAATTTGGCAGGACAATATGTGTAGTCCACACCTGCCCTTCCTAACAGCCTCCATCTTATCATGCAGGATACCCAATCCATGTGCAGTCCGCACCTGCTCTTCCTAACAACAGTCTTCATCTCATCATTTTATAATGTCGGATACACATGCATTCCCAGGCAAGCTGAGGTACATGATATCGCTACTGTTTCCTGGATTCACTTTGGGCCAACTCCAATGGGCTATGCTTGATACACAGGGGGGGGGGGCATTCCACAAACTGTCAAAACCACCTTAACCATTTTAAATTGATGTAGCAGTGGCTGTACTGAGTAACCCAAGGAACCCTTCAAACAAACTTAATTTTGTCTACTTGCACCTGTTTCAGCCTCTCTGTCACTTCCCAAAACACATTACCATAGGTGAGGGTAGGGACAGAGTTGCTTGCACCTGCTGTTTCATCCCCTCAGTGACTTCCCAAATCACATTACCATAGGTGAGGGTGGGGACGGACCGACCAGAAAATTGAGGGCTCCATCAAATCACTCAGGTCCTGCTTTCTACTATGGACTGGTGAAAGGCCAGCAGTCCTCCTGCTGTTACGCCACTTAACTGGTCGATTACCTCTCTTCTCAACCTTCACTCGTGAACAAGACTCCAACATACTTAAACTCCTCCACCTGAGGTGCCCATTCCCCAACAATAGACAGCAAACTGCTCTTTTCCAGTAGAGAACTGTGACCTCATTTAAATTATAAGAGTACTAAAACATTAAATCCCGTCAATCAGCTGATGCCAGGGTTCAAGTCTGGAAGTCTTGGGACTGGTATGAGGTTAAAACTGTGTGGTTAGAGGGGAAGGTAAGACACTAGACAAAGTTGTTGCTGTATGAACTGAATCAGAGAGATGAGACCGAGATTCTTTGCTGCAATGCGCTTAACCCATATCATGGGAATACATTAGGCTCCATACCTGTAGATATCAATAACTGACAACATGACCCAACCGCTTGTAAGTGTACAGAAAGAAACCTTCATTGAATACCTTAGATGTAAACATTGCAAATATGAACTAGTGAATAGAAATCATATACTTACAAGTATTGTTAATAATGTATATAGACCTTTTTTAATGATGACTGTTATATTATTCTTTATTAATTTCATGTGTACAGTTTTCCTGCCAACATCTGTCACCTAGTCATAACTGTCTAAAAATGATTGTTGCAATTTGCTACTTTCTTTCTGCTGCTATTTTGTCTTATTAATTGCTACTTGAAACTCAGACTATGGCTGAAAAGGGTCAACTGACCATCCCACTTACCAAATTGCAGTACATAAACACCAATCCATAAAAATTACATAAAAACATCCCTCTCAATCACAGCTAACCTGTTCCAT
This sequence comes from Protopterus annectens, assembly GCF_019279795.1. Classification (NCBI taxonomy): domain Eukaryota; kingdom Metazoa; phylum Chordata; order Ceratodontiformes; family Protopteridae; genus Protopterus; species Protopterus annectens. Next base: position 368,669,585 of record NC_056744.1, on the reverse strand, counting down.
TTTGTGTACTGTTCGGATCCCTCCAGTTCTTTTATGCATTTTCACTCTCTTCTAGTTTTCAATACTGACCTGTATCAGAGACCTTTATTGTCTTGTTGTCTTTCGGCTTTTCCTGGTTAGGGGTCACCACAGTGGAACTTCGGTCCTCTGATGATTGGCAGTAGATTTTGACGAATGCCGAGGTGCCAGCTCGACGTTCAACCTTCAACGAAGGCATGCCCATTTACGCATGTCTTTCAAACGCTCACCAAACCGCGGGGAGGACATGCAGACTCCACACAGAGGGCACTCCTTACTGTATGATTTTATACATATATGTGTGTGTGTATATATATATATATATATATATATATATATATATATATATATACACACACACACACACACACACACACACACACACACTTTGCACTGACTTCACAGATTAGAACTGGGCAATGACCAGTGTACAAGGAAATGTATCACACTACAGTGAACTTAAGTCTTCTTTTTCATTTTTCTCTGTGCTGCTTATCAGATAGCTAATATTTCTTTCTAGCTTATACCTGAACTGTGTCTCTTTCTAGCTTACACTCTTGAGTATACTCAAATAAACAAGCTAAACATTGGAAGATAAAATTTATTTATTTATTTACACTTTGTTGACTGGTTTAGTCCCACTAGGCTGATGGCCTCTCCTCAGGGGAGATACGGGGTGGCATTCATAGTGACCAGGAGAAATTTGGCCCTGGCACAAAGGAACTTCCACTACTCTTTTGAGGAGAGGAACTGAAGCACTCCCTGGTGGTGCCAGACGGCTGCGACTGCAGTTCCAGGAATTCCAAGATGGAGGAGATTGCAGTAGAGCTGGAGAGAGGAGCATAAGAAAACTTACTGAAGAAAGGAGAAGGAGCTGAAATAACTGTTGCAGAGTTGGAAATCAGAGGACTGGAGAAACAAGTGCTGGTACATTTATGAACCAGGCAATACAAAAGGAAGGAGTGGAAGCACAATGGAGTGACATGGTCGAGAGAGTATTACAGAAGGACGAAACAAGAGAGGTCAGAAACAAAACCAACAGCTGATGAAGGGGAAATACTGCAGGTATTCTTGGCTGGTGGAGTAACCATTTTAAAGAGTTTACTTCTCTAACATTTTTTTCTTTTACAAGAAAGAATTTATACAGATGCAGCAAAGCAAGGAAGAATTGAAGGAACTGAGGAAAGACAAAGATTTGCAGTACCTCAACAGCCACATAGATGCCCAGTGCTAAGAATAAAAAGTACAAGTGATAGCATGCGAACAGGCATGCCATAACATTAACACACAAGAGCATTCATTCATTTCAGAGTTGAATCTTTTTGTAAAGAGACATTTGAAAGCTTTAACCTGCTGGTAAGATTTATGACTCAGACTGAAAAAAACTGAAATACAATAAAGTGAACGAAGTACAATAGAAAACTACTTCAGAGCTTAAGAATACAACTAAAAAAACCAAAATAAATGACTTCAGATATGGATAAGCATGAGTTAAAAATAAAGTTAAAACTATATGAATGAAAGAACTATATGAATGAAAGAAATGCATAGACTAGGGATTGGGAGGTGTAGGTAACATTGGATGTTAAGGGTGGTAAAATCTAACATATTTCAAACAACAGTAATGCATGGTAAGAAAAGATTTGATAGGTACTGGAGCCAACGTAAAGCATGTTATTCCTGTGGGGATGACAATCATTTAGTACAAGACACTAACAAATTAATGTGTGGGCAATGTGGAGAAAGTGGATATACAGCAAAAAATGTAAGCCCTTTTGTAGAAAATGTGTATAAGATTATATAAGAATGAAAAGGCAGAGCTAGAGAAGAATTAACAGTTCAAAATAATATTATTAAAATATAGGAAGAGAACAGATTAGCATTTTTAGAAAGTGAAGAGGATGAAGGAGAAATGAAGACAGAAAAAACAGGATAGCGAAAAATCAATTGGTGGGAGACTTGGGAAAAGTAAAAGAAAATAAGATGTGGAGTTAAACACTTACAAAAGGACGATTACGAATGTTAGCATTAAACAAGAATAGCATTAGAAACAATAGAAGAGGTTTAGTGGTGATTGAATGGTGTGCAAAATAAAAATGGATTTTTTTTGCTTGTTAGTTACCAGATGCAACAAAGACTAAAAAAGGAAAACCCCACAGGCAGTATGTGGGGGCTTACTTGGTTGATAGGAAATGAGGCATGCTCTGGAACAAGAATTCTTGTAAGAAACGAAGAAATAACAATTGTAGATGTACTAATAGTAGCACTAGGAAGGGGGGTGAGATGTGATAGGAGAAGGGGACAGAAATGTACAAAATTAACAGTGACCTGACTGAAAGGGAAAATGGCCCACGTGGACTGCTAGCCCAGTAACTATCTCTGGGGGGCTGGTATTGTAATGATAAAAGTGTTTGCCTCACAGAAAAAGAAATGATGGGTAACATGCTACATGAAAAGGGTTGGGGGAAAGAGCAGAAAAAAGGGAAAGGATGGAAGAAAAAGAATATGACAAAAATGAAACTTTGGAAATTAAAAGTAAGGCGTATCAATGGAAGGAATTAAAGAATACGAAAAATGGGAATAAAAGACAGAAGAAAATGTTTGAAAATGTTTATGAAGCAGATAACTGTCATCAGTAAAACAGAATATGAAGTATAAGGTGATGGAAAGAAAATGTGTTGACTGCAGTGAAGAAGAAACAAAAAAAATTGGTTCTTTGGATTGCAAATGTAAAAAGAATTTTGGGAAAAGTTTAAAAAATTAATATAGATGGTAAGGATTTAAATGTATAAATATGACTGATATTATATTGGAAGTCTAACAAAGTAAAGAAATGTGATATTGAGAAATGGGATAAAGTACTGCTAGTGACAATATGGGCATGGTGGAAAAAGATGTGAGAATTTGTTATATAGCAAAAACTGGAAGAAGATAATGTATTAACTGAATAAGAAAATGGCTGTGGCAGAAAGGGTGGGGACATAGAGGGGAAATGTAAAGCAAAAATTATGAAAGAAAAAGAACCATTTAAGTTAACTTTTAAATAATTCTAAGTATGAATGTAACAAAAATGTGTGTAAAATTAATGATTTAAAGAATTTTTATATGACATAAAATTAATGTAATGTTGACAAAGCATGCACAACTCTTTTCAATAAATGCAGTGGGATCTTTTACATCTGTCTGAGCTTCCACCAACTCAGGCAGATGGGTCTTTGGTTTAACATCCCATCCAATGGATGGCATACTCAGGAGTGCAGCAGCACAAACATTATGCTACCCTGCAGTGTCAGTATTGGAAAAATTAAACTACCTGGTGTGGGGACAGAACCCACAAGCCTTCTGTAGCAAAGGCAAATGTGTTATCTGGTGAGCTACTGAGACTGACCTACTGCCCTTGGGCAGAAATAGACTGTAAATTGCTGTTATTTTATCCTTTGGGCAGCAAACTTTCAATGGAAAAATACCAGGAACACAGCATACTTCTAAATATATTACCTTTAGAATCAGATGCAAGCAATGGAAATATTTACATGTAATGTATGAGGACTTAAATCAATATACATTTTTTGAAGTAAAATAATTCCTTAATAGTAATGATTGTGATTATCGGTTGATTGTAATTCACTACTATTTTTCAAGAATTCACAGGCTTTAGGAGAGACTTACAGATCAAGGCCATTTAATTGGTATGATGTCAGGTAATCAACAACAAAAAACACAAACTGGGTCTTGTAGTATTCCTGACCATCATTGACTGCTGGAAGGGATGTATTCTTGCCTGGTGTTAGAATACTATGATTCGGGGACAAAACTTTCCGGGAAAATAAAACATGAACAGCTCTTTGAAAAATCCCTGCTAATAATAGGAAACTCTCCTCAGTTTCCATTTAGCCATTTGTTATTCAGATCTTCAGATGAACTGACCCAGTCTTTAGTAGGTGTCAGGAAAACCAGAGAAACGAGAATGCCACACAGACATGGGGAGAACACAGGAAATCTAGAATACAGTCACAAACATGGGTAGAACACAGGAAATCTAGAATAATGCCGCACAGACACAGGGAGAACACAGGAAATCCAGAATACAGTCACAAACATGGGTAGAACACAGGAAATCTAGAATAACGCCGCACAGACACAGGGAGAACACAGGAAATCTTAGATTGTAAACAGGTCAGGATAGAACCTTATTGCTGCAAGGTTACAATGTAAGCCATTACATTAAAAAAAATGGGAACAGGAAACTGTGACAAATATGAATGTACCAAGGCAAAAGCAGGCAGTTGGGCAATGGACCATGACAGCTTTCAGCAGGCAGCTGGCCTAGCTTCTGAGTTATTGTCAAAGATAGTAGCATGCCTGGAGCATACAAAATAGTATATACACACAAAGACCCCCCCCCACTCTACTATAGAATATTTACTGTGTGGGTACCTTAAACTTCCTGTAATGGAGGCCCATGGGATTTATGCAAATGCCCCCTTAAGAACAAGTGTTTCAGCTACACAACTTTAGAATGTCCACAACATTTTACATTTTAAGTCTTTATGGATACACTCAGGCCATTAAAGCTAGTTAGCTGTGGACATGCATGTCCTGACTTTTAATTGATGTCATCAACACAGCATAAGTAAATTTTCTGGTTATACTTTAGAAACACAGGGCTTTTAAACACAGCTGATGCCCATAAACAATAAGGTGCCTGCAAAATATCCCAACTAACTTCCAAACCACAGGGTAAAAAGGTCAAACAGACAAGCCATTTAGTAAAAACTAAGAAAACAGAACCAAGCCAGAGTTTTCATCGTATGACAATACCTTAAACCCCCTGTAATGAAGGCCCATGGGATCCATGCAAATGAGTCCTTAAGGACATAGTGTGTTCCATCTACAAGGCTACTGAATACATTCTAAAGCATCAGCTGGCTTTAGAAAGCCTGTATTTCTAACGTATAGCTAAACAATCCAGTTATGGTGTGCTAATGGTGTCAATAAAAAGGCTAAAACATGCAATTCCACAGCCAGTGGGGTTTGGCTTTATTGGCCTGAATGTATCCATAAAGACTTAAAATGTAAAAAGTCATGGGCATTCAGAAGCCATACAGCTGAAACATTTGATGTCCTTAAGGGGTCATTTGCATACATCCCATGGGCTCCATTACAGGTGGTTTAAGGTATCATCACACAATGAAAACTCTAGCCTGCCTTGATTTTTTTCTTGCAGTTTTTACTGAATGGTTTGCCTGCGTGACCTTTTGGTTTGGATAACACACACTAGTATCTGACATCTTAACTCACAAAATAGTGCAAAACAAGATTCAGTGTAGTGCTACTTTCCTGTATTTCTTTGTTCATCACATTTTCTGCCATGTGCAAATAACAAGATAACAGCTTGCTGTGACTGTCAGGTTCGCAGTACCATCTTGTGGCAAAGATGAAGAACTACTTAACACAGCCATGCTTTCTGGTACAGTGTATTTTGTTTTGGAGGCTGTGAACATCCCAAAAGACCAGCAGCAGAACTGAACTGTGAGCTGTGTTAAGAGAAATATTTAAGCTCTAATTGTGAATGAACATGTTGGTTAACTACCTGCTCTGTCCAGTCATACTGTTAACCCTACAGTTGCCTGTGTCCTGGATGACATTGGTGTGCAACAGGCAGTTTACTTATCCACGTAAAACCAATTAAGTGAAAACTCTGTAATAATTCTCTAAGAGCAGTAATGATGGACACTGTGACGCCCATGCCCTGGCCCAGCAACACCAGTGAGAGGTGTCTCATATAGGAGGAAAGGATAAAAAATATACACAGTAAAGTGCAATTTCCCTTAAGAGCACACACAGATCACAGTCCGGGGCTGGTTGCTCCCTTGCTGTCCAGGTCCCCAATAAAACTCCTCACTGGCACAGCTATAGGGTCCAGATCTCAGCCTAGTGGGCAAGCCAAAACCTCCAGTACCCTCTCTGTCCAACCAGTGCTTCATGTCCCTGCCCAAGTAGCTGACACACACACACACACACACTTTAAAAGTTTATACAACCACACAAACACTCCTGGGGAAGGCTGGCACAGGTTCTCCAGCTGTGCCCCTTTTTCCCCAGACGATACGGTAGTACCAGCTGCTGCCACCCACTAATATTTATCAGCTACTCAAAAGCCATTAAAGGGGGTCCAGTTATTACTGTGTAATATTATTATTCAATTGGTAGTACAGCTAGGGCTATAGGGCTAAAGCTATTGAAGTGGCTTTGTACAATTTTACCAAAGGCATGCAAGTACGCTAAAGAGCTTAAATTATCTCTACAAAAGCAGCCACAGTTGAAAGAGTTTAAAAATATTTAATAAATAGTCAAAACACAAGACAATACTTTTTACTACACAGTGCTAGTCAAGAGTTCATAGATCACAGAGAAATACTTAAAATAATTCAGTAGTACAGTTCTGACATCGCAGAAAAACACAGTCTAATCTTTCTAGTTTCTAGCTATTTCTAAGAGAAAACACAAGTCTAAGATAAACTTACATATAGAGCAAGACAGTGCTGGTAAGTTGGATAGTCAAGACAAAAATGCTTGATGCTCTTTGATTCTGTTTTTAAAATCCCATTCCTGGTTCACATTACATCATTCTTCCCACTTTCCCGGGTTCCTAGGCTAAGAGAAACTACATTTACATTCTTCACCTCTGGGCAGAATCCAGAGCAATAAAGGACATTTATGCATGCAAATTCTGGCCATTAACTCTGGCTTTAAAACAATAGCAAGAATTCCTTCATCTAGACTGGCTGGAGCTGTGTTTACATCAAAGGGTCACAACATGCTTTACTTGGTCAGTAGAGTGCACTGTTACATTTTTTCATTTCCACATGTAACACTATTTTTACCATTTAAGACAACAAGCCTGTGGTTTACATTAATATTTACAGATGACAGAATTGTTGAGATAATTCTATCTGGCTAGGCTGGCAGCCTTCACCTATCTTCACCGACACAACCTTCAATAAAATCTCAGTTTTCTGAACACACTACTGTTCTCAAACAAGGTGACAGAAATGGCTAGGGACAGCTACACATCAAGTGTGATGCATACATTATTTGTATATTTGTTATTATGAAAGGACAGAAAAGCAAGCTTTTACAAAATGAATGCTTCTGCTCAAACTGCACAAATGAAAGGAAGAAAAATCTATTTAATTGTACAGGGGAGCAGAGAAATGCAGGTGATCTTAGTCCTTCCACAGAATGAAAGGTTCTGTATGTCAGCATTTATCAGGCAATATGCAACTGCTGCAAACAGCTGTTAAACTCCACAGGTTTATATCCTTATCATATTCTAGGGAACACGACTATTTAACCCTGCAAAGTGCAAAATGGCTACCTGTCACTGCCAGAGACAGCTTACCACTAAATACACTCATATTTAAGCTACTGCACCTGAAACATGGCCTCTCTATTTGAAATGATGAAAAAGTGAACCCTCATCAGTTGGCTGTGTGCTTCTGACCAAGGAGTACTTACCTTTAGGCATATCTCACATTTAAACTGACATTGGGGGAAGGGACAGAGATTTTATAAAGTTGAAATCAGCTAGCTGAAACAGTCCACATGCAAGTATTAAGAATGTGAACATCTTAAAGAAATGCTTAAAGAACACACACAAGATTCCTAGAAGCTTACATGTTTTGGGATAAATAACTGAATGAACAAATGTTTCATTCCTCCATTACTCTGAAACTGTCTGACAGTGTGTTTCTCAATGTTACTCTTTTATCAACTTCCTGAATGGCTATTATTTTAGTTTTTGTTGATGCATAATATTATACGTGTATTTATTTCTGCTTTGTTGATTGGGTAGGTGGACTTTTTCAGCCACAATCCCGGTACCAAGGCACAAAGCTGTACAAACATTTTGAAGTAACATTTTGTACCACAATGTTTTACAGTAATTTTATAGAAATACTATACAAAACTTGTACCACACAAATTGCAATCCTTTTACAGCTGAAAATGTAGTTGAAATCATAAAATAAAATAGTAGAAGATAAAAAGTTGGAAATACAGATCTATTGCAATAATTTATGATAATCAGTACAGATTCTAGCAGCTGAAATATATATTTTAGTCTTAGTACCAAGGTAATTGAGGATATTACCATTCATTAGTGATAAAATTAATAAATACTATTTTCCAAAGTTCATGTACTGTAGCAATAAAAATGTACATCTGATCCTGTTCTCATCGGTTCATATACTCCACCAAATATAGATAAACACCAGCAGACAATCAAATATTCCTGTTTAGTACTAAAGACAAATCTGTTTCTATTTACATACCTACATATGGATAGTTTCATCTTAAACTTAACCTTAAAGTTATTTTCCAGTGTTTTCTAATCTTACCTTATTATCAAGGCATGTGGTACAAAAACTGCCGAACAGCACCTTTTCCATTAGGAAGCATTTTCTTGTTGTAGTAAAACAAGAAAAACACTTTTTAAAAATAAGATTTCCACACACAAGACATCACTGAGGAAAAACAGTAAAATGTAACCTTAGTGGCATCTATGTAGGAAAAATGTGTGTTACATCTGTAAACTTTAATGAGCATACCACTGCACATGTACGAAGGTTCCCAGTTAACGTCAACTGACGAAACATATATTATCCTAAAGTAAAGACGCAGTACTAAATACATTTATTTGGGGAATGGTTTAATAAGAAGTTTATGAAGTTTTGTATTAAAAAACACCACAAATGTAGAACTGTAAACAAGTGTAAAATGCATTGTGAAAGTGGAACTTGACACATCAACTGCAGCAATGTACAGTAAACTCTCGGTTAACCGGAACTCAAGTAACCAGAAAAAAAGATGGAAGAAATACAGTAAAATTTTTGTTACACTTTGTTCCACCCACCGTGCAGAAACATACCATACATTTTTAGAGTTTTAAAAAGCAAGACAGAAATAAATTTCCTCTCTCCCCAACCTAAGAACAAGTCAAAACCAAACAAAACATATAGTGTTCACTATTAATCAGGCCTATTTTTAATAGTAACTCTCAAGCAACCAGAAACTACAGTTATCCAGCATCTACCAATCCCCATGGGTGCGGGTTAACCAAGAGTTTACTGTATATCCTAACACTGAAAAATCAGTTTAAAGGTTCAGGTCATGGGAAATAGATAAGTCTAGGAGGTGATGTGTTTAGCCTTATATACTTGTTTACTCCATGCAAAGTTCATATTTTTATGTATATTTATGCTTTTTTTCTGTAGCTCCTTTTGGCCTGGGTCATGTTTGAAAAGTACAAGGTAAACAGATGGAATAAAATAAAAGAAAACAAACAAGTATTTTTAAAACATCGTGATGAAGGCAAGATTTCTGAAACCAAAAACTTATAGATAAGACTTCCTACACAAGAGTCTCAGAACAAGACACAGGATAAAAAGTACTGAAGTGTTAGTTCGACCTCAGTTGTAGAGAAAATCTGGAAAGGATTTCAAAATTTCTTCACATCTATGAATTGTTTGAGACACAGTGACATAAGTCAGCTTTAAATAATGGAGGAAAAGTAAACTCCAGGAACGACTACACAAGTAGAGGCCATAAAAATGGCATCACATCTGAAGAAATGACTGTGGAGAGTTATTTATTGCATTTGTGGACTGGGAAAGTCCACTGGGCCTAGGATGAGCCCATTTTCAGTGGAGGCCCGGGGAGAAAAGCTCCACAATATTACATACAAAACAAATTAAAAACAGTAAGAGCAGCAACAAAACGATCCAAAAACCAGCAAACAACGGACTAGACCGAAAGAAGTTTAATACCAAATATAATTTAAAATTCACCACAATCAAAATAAGCGCTTTCGTTTGGCGCCTGCCAAACTTTTTCAAACAGTTGTTGCATCACTTCCTGTAGATTAAATAGTATCTACTCGTGATGTAAGCAATAACAAATAGATTCAAAATAAAGTTAAAAAACAACACATATCTTATAAATATAATTTCCATTAAACAATAAATATACTGTTAAACCAAACATTTTATATCCGCCCAGACTCAAAACCTGATACTCATTTATATGATAATAAAGTATTTGATCAACAAATATTTCTATCATTTATACATATAACATTGTAATTCCCCATTTGCGCAAACAGAACAACTCGGATACCCAAGTTCATCAAATAAAACAATAGTAGTTTTTTTAAAATGTTTTTTTTTTTAAATAAATATGTATTGTCTATTTCATAAGCCCATTTTTGAAAAACCTGAACTTTCACGGATTGACTCATTTAGTCCATTCAACGGTAAACTGCGCACCAATTATGTCACTGAATAATGGTAAATAAATAGCCATAATAAATAAAATAAATGTATGTAAATATAAATAAAAATAAATGAATAAGTATATGTATAAATCAACCATTTCAACATTACTCCATATATTTTTCTACTGTACATTTCCATAAAAATGGAAGTACAGTGCTCACAATATCGTTGCAAGTTTCATTCAAAAAAATTTTATTTTCAATGGTTTAAATCAACCATTCACTTTGATGTAGTTTCATAAACCTATTAATTACTTTAAAACTTACTTATAAAATTATGTATATATACTACAATATATTCGTATCACTTTTCGTCTTTGCATTAAAATGCTCAACTACAATGTATAAAATACTTTATATAATAAATACATAAATCTGTTAAGATATTATATATAAAAGTGTGAAAAAATAAATAAATTATATTAGTATACATTTCCTTAAATAAACATAATTTTACATATAATTTATAATTAATAAAATTAAATATAAAATAATATTAAATGTATAACCAATAATTATTAAGTAATTAAATGCTTAATTTTTCATTAAATTGAGCGAATTTACGCTTTTGGTTTCTTGTTTTTGGTTTACTGCACTCCGTTTGGTTTTATTAAGATTCCTTGTAAGCAACACTTTTGCTATGATGATGTCAGTTTTCTAGTGAGCATTACCCTTAGTGACATCAGAGTAGGGATAGGATGACAATGTGTCATCAGGCAGTTTTCCAGTGAGCATTACCCTTAGTAACATCAGAGTAGGGACTGGATGACAATGTGTCATCAGACTTAAATGGAAGCATCATCAGGCAAGGTCAATTATGCATCCATTAAAGTATATCGACACATCTCATGCTATTTCCAACAGTAATATTTTCAACAGATAACAGTAAATTTATTTGGTAAGTGGCTTAGTAAAATGTTTACAAAGCCTGTCATTAAGAAATTTTACAAATATGTATGGAATGATAGGAACTGAAATGAAATTGCTGCTTATGCCGCGTTTATATTACGCTGTTGAAACTCAAACTGTCGACAGCGTAATAATCGACATGAAAATGTTGAAACCCCCGAACATCGAACACATACAAAAAAAAAAAAAAACACCCAAACACAACACAAATTGTTCTATGCAGGGGCAAGCCTCCCTGCACCCCCCACACCCTCCGCTACTTAAATATACCAACTCCGAGATTGCACTACATTGCAGTAAACGGAAATCTTCCCTTACGGAGATTTCTGTTTACACTCGCGATGACTTTCGCTTTCGACATTTTGCTGCCGACAATATCAGCTTCGATATTGTCGGCCTTCGACAGGATGAAGTAGACCCTTTATGCCACTATGTTCCGTGGAGCATGCATGAATGCTGGCAAAACTGTTTAAATAACCAGTGAAGCTGACATTCTGCTCTAATTTCACCCACTTCTTATAACTGTCTCTTAAGTAGTTGCAGATATTTTACTTACTTACTTATTTTACATCAGGCACTTTATCCAGACAGCTGTCTGATACATAAAGAACACAGTTTAGTTTCCACAAAAGTTACTGCTATTTTCTTTGGAGACTCAGATATGGTATTTATACTGAAAGGAAGAAACAGATATTTGAACAAGATAAAATAATATTTCTGTACTTTTTTTGTGTTTCTCAGCCAAAACCGACCGCTGGGTACAGATATCTTTCAGTAAATATATGCATCAGTTATTCCAGTAACTCATCCTGGAATATTCTTCCCAAATTAGAAAGATCATCTCCTTGGGGGGGGGGGTCAGAAGGACCATCTCTTCAGGGGGTTTGGATTAGAAGGACCATCTCTTCAGGGGGTTTGGATTAGAAGGACATTCTCTTCAGGGGGCTGGGATTAGAAGGACCTTCCCTTCAGGGGGATGGGGTTAGAAGGACCATCTCCACAGGGGCCTGTGATTAGAAGGATCATCAACACAGAGGGCTGGGATTAAAGACTATGCAGAACAGTAGCGGATTGCAGATGTCAGTGATGGACTGGGGCACATTGTCTATCCTCACAGGTGCAACTTGTCCTTCTTATAAATCCTAACAGATAACAATGATTGTGTACTGCACCCTGCAGTAATGTCTCAAATCCTATACATGTATGCAAATTATGCCTGCAGTGACAAAACTGTTGCCTGGAGTGAAGTGGGAAGAAAGCACCCCATATCCTGCAAGCAGTAGAGTTGCTCCCTACATGTCTTACTTACTACAGCATCTTCAGCGAAAGTGCAGCTCATAAATTAGATGTTATGTGATCCTATCTCGCCTACATTCTGCACTGATGGGTTCGGAGCCGATCCCTCGGCTCCGACTCGGCACGCTTATGCTATAGAGCGAGGCCTCTTATTGGCTGAGCTATCTTTATCCCAGGATGCACCACCACTAACCCCCCAGATCTCGTTTGCCGCTAACAAGCTTAGACGTGGTCTCAACTTGGCTGGGCTAAGTACTAGTTATTTAGGCTTTTTCCGGTCACAAAATTTCCTTACTTTGAACCCAAAAGCTGTTTTAACAGCTATTGTTGTTATATAAGTGTGATTGGTTAATTTCTGTTGAGAAATTCGTGATTTGTTTAGTCAGGGAAGGTTTCCCGTTTTAGTTAGAGGGGCCTTCCCCTGTTGCTTTGCTACTAGTGTCTCTTTCTTGGGTCAAGTACCCGTTTAAGTTAGAGGGTCTTGACTCTCTTTCTCTCTTTCTCTGTCTGTTTAACTGTTTAGTGCTTAAAAAAAAAAATAAATAAATAAATAAATATATTTGTTGAATTTAACTTTACCTTTGACTAAGTTTAGTATTTTTCACTTAGATAGGTTCTGTGGTAAAACAGTTATGTCTAAAGAACACAAACCCTCCGGGTTTAAGAAGTGCACGAGGTGTGGTTTTAAAATGTCCATAACGGACGACCACTCCTCGTGCGTCTATTGCTTAGGTGCCAAGCACCTACAAGAATCGTGTAGTGTGTGCCACGCTTTCTCATCAAGAGTCCTCCAGGAGAGGAAGAACAAATTAATCCTCAAGGGATTAATCAAGCCTTCCTTCGAGGAGGCTTTATCTTCCTCTCCGTCTCCTTCTAAAAAGAAGAAAGCGTTGGCTCCGACCAGTCAGTCGGAACCGACCACTAAAAAATCTAAGCAGACTTCTCCATCGGCTCCACGGACCTCGGAGCCGAGGTCGGAACGGTCTGCCTCGGTGCCTCCAGCCTCGACTCCTCTGGTTTCGGAGCCGAGGTCTGGGGCATCGAGAGGCGGGTCACCCTCATCGGCTCCACTGATATTGGAGCCGATAAGGGTTACCGGCTCAGACTCTTCCCCCTCGGAGCCGAAGTCCTTATTGGCACCGAGGGAAATTTCCTTGAGATCTTCCTCGGAGCCGATAGTTGTTGAGTCCTTTCAGAGCCGGTCCCCGAGCCCTTCGGAGCCGATGGAGAAATCGGTTTGGGCCCGATCGGTATCCTCTAGATCATCCAAGATGTCTGATTTGGACATCGACAGGGTGCTCCTTCGACTCTTCCAGTCTCCGGTGTTCCAAAAGCTAGTTTCGGCTCCAGCCCATTCGGCTTCGGAGCCGATGGTCCACTCCCCTACTGTGGTTCCTCCTCCAGCAGCTTCGGCACCGTTGGAGCCGGTGCTGGTGGAACCTGTGGAGGTGTTAGGGTCGGGCCCGACCCTTGCTCCAACTCCGGCTCTTGGGTCGGAGTTCAGTACACGGACTTCTTCCTTCGCCCTGGGGAGGCTTCGATTGATGCTTTCGGTCCCAAGTCTCCCTCTTGGTCGTCGGCGGGAGTGCCGTCCACTGTCGTGGCCACGGAGGTGGGACCCTCCCAGGATTCTGGTGGTCCCGCCTTCAGGGCTATGAGGAGTGCATTAGCCAAATCTTCCTTGGCTACCTCCACGGTTTCCCCAGCTCCTTCCCTGCATACGGAAACTGGGTGGGTTGGCAGTCCCCTGTCCTTAGACAGCAGAGCCCCGGGGCCTCAGGTTACCCCGCTGGGGTTTCTCCCCTCCTGGAGGTCCTTCTGAAGCCTCTTGGAAGAACCCCCAGGAAAAGATCGTGCAAGAGGAAGCACGTTGACTCCTGATGAGTCTCTAACATCCGACACTGATCTCTATGATGCAGAGGGTCCCTAAGTCGTCCTCGGATGATGTCTCCTTTGCAGACATCCTTGAAGCCCTAAAACAACGAGGCGGCTGGCAGTCCAAACCTCCCTCTGCTGATGAGTCGGTGTTCCTGAAGGCCTTCGGGCTCAGCCCTCCACCTCCTGGGTGTCTCCGCCCTTCGATGAGCTCTTGGATTTGATCTGTCGAAGGGCGTGGGAACACCCAGACTCTGTGGAACCGGTGCCTGCTCGTCCGAATGAGTTCCTTCGCCCCTGAAAAGAGTTCCTAACAAAGGTGTGGCTGTAGATGCTTTGGTGGTGGCATCTGCTACCCAGCAAGATGTAGCAGAGGCTTGGCGTCCGTCCATCCTCCTAACAGGGAGTCTAGGAGCATGGATCGATGCGGAAGCGCACCCTCAGTTCAGCGGCCTTTACACTGAGGTCCTTGAACTACCTTACACACTTTACCAGATTTCAGAGGGATCTGATTAAGGAGCTATCCGATACCCTCTTGGGTAACCTGCCTGAGGAGCTGGCCCAGGCGGTTGGCTCTCTGCTGGCTACAATGTCGTCCATTTCGAACTCGTCCATGAGGCTCATTTCTTATGCGGCCGAAGGCGGTAGAGCGCAGTACAGGCATTGCTGTGCGGAGACAAGCCTGGCTCCGCCTGTGTCATTTCTCGGAGGCCTTTAAGTCTTCCTTTGCCGACGCCCTTGATGGGTCCTCCTGTTTGGACCCAAGGTAAAGGACACACTAACCCGCTGTGAACAGGAGGGTAAGACTCTGACTGCCGTAGGGGCACGATTTTCCACTCCCTTTCGGCCTTATCCCAAGGCTAAAAGAGGAGGGAAAATGTGGTTCCGTAGATCTCAGAAGCCTTACCCCTCTCAGCAGGAGGATTCCCCTTCCAGAGGCAGAGGAGGGGGAAATTCTTCCGGAAGACGCTGTCCCAGAGGCGGCAGAGGCCCTCGTAACACTGGAGACCGCGAGTCCTTTCGTGGCTCTTCAGCCTTCCATAGTCCCTGAGGGATTGCCCGGCTGTGCAGCTCCGAGCCAGTCGGTGTCTTTTCTCGAAGCACCTAAAGGCCTGGGAAGGTATCACTCAGGACCGATGGGTGCTTCGGATTATAGCCGGAGGTTACTCCATCCCATTCTCTCATCCCCCTCAGCCCAGAAAAATCCGGACCCGCCACCCAGTCAACGGGATATCGCAGCCTCAGAAGTTTCAAAGCTGCTGCAAAAGGAGTCATCCAACGGTCCCGCAGACCAGATCGGATTAGGGACTTACTCAAGATTCTTTTTGGTGCCAAAAAAGACCGGGGACTTGAGACCCATCTTGGACCTCAGCATCCTAAACCGTTCAGTCAGAAAGTCCAAGTTCCGAATGGTCACCCTACAAACCATTCTCCCATTGCTGGAGAAGGGTGTTTGGATGTGCTCCATAGATCTCAAGGACGCTTATTACCATATCATGATACATCAAGCGTCCAGGAGACATCTGCGCTTCAGCCTAGGAGGCAGTAATTTTCAGTTCCGTGCGCTGCCCTTTGGTCTCACCACAGCCCCCAGGGTGTTTACCAAATGTTTGGCGGTCGTGACTGCTCACCTGAGAAGTCTAGGATTCCAGGTGTTTCCGTATCTAGACGACTGGCTCCTAACTGCCACCTCCAAGCATCTACTATTGCGGAGCCTACAAGCCACTATATCACTGGGCAATTCCCTTGGAA
Organism: Protopterus annectens; assembly: GCF_019279795.1. NCBI lineage: Eukaryota > Metazoa > Chordata > Ceratodontiformes > Protopteridae > Protopterus > Protopterus annectens. Next base: position 368,653,399 of record NC_056744.1, on the reverse strand, counting down.
TCACCTTCAATTGGCTAAAGTCTGTGTTGCTGCTATCTCAACGCATAAGATTCATAGGGGTAGAGATAGACTCAAACCAAATGCGGGTCTATCTACCTACAGACAGGATACTAACCATACAGGCTCAAGTTCGAGCCTTACTTCCCAGATCCAAAGCCCCAGCCAGAATGGTCCTGCAGCTAATAGGATCCATGTCCGCCACGGTTCTTCTAGTTCCCCTGGCAAGGTTACACATGAGAATTCTTCAGTGGCTTCTTTCAGCTCAGTGGTCCTTCCAGGAACTCCCTCTCAGTCACCTCATATGGATCACGGAATCTTGCAAGCGGGACCTTCGCTGGTGGCTAGTGCCCTCCAACTTGGATCAGGGGCGACCCTTTGTTCTACCCCTCCGGCCATTTTGACCACGGGCGCCTCCCAGGCATGGGGTGGGGGCATTCCCGGGCAGGTCAGTCCAAGGCAAATGGCACTCGGAAGAGACTTTGCTTCATATCAACGTCTTAGAAATGAGGGCAGTGCTTCTGTCCCTTCAAGCCCTTCACGATTATCTCCCTCAGGGCGTAATTGCTGTTCACTCAGACAACATGTCAGTTGTCTGGTACCTGAACAAACAGGGAGGGACCAGATCCTATCCTCTTTGCAGAGAAGCCATGAGAGTTTGGGAATGGGCAGTCTCGACCAAACGCTTCCTAGTGGCTACTCACATACTGGGCAAGTCCAATGTGATAGCCGACAGATTGAGCAGAACCATCCTCTCTCCTCACGAATGGTCACTGAATATAACAGTGGCAAATCAGATTTTCAGCAAATGGGGAGTTCCGTGTTGCGATCTCTTCGACTCCTCTGAATGCAAAGTGCAAAGAGTTCTTCTCCTAACCCGGCTCCGGGAAGAGCCCCATGGACGCATTAGTCCATCCTTGGCCCACCGGCTTGCTTTATGCCTTCCCTCCAGTTCCTCTCCTTCCCAGGGTGATTCAAAGGCATCTCTCTTGGGGAGCAAAATGATCTTAATTGCTCCTTACTGGCCTCGTCAAGTGTGGTTCCCCTATCTTCGGAGACATACTCTGGAAGGTCCATGGTTCCTGGATCAGATCCCAGACCTACTTGTTCACCAGTCGGGACTATTCCACCAGTCCCTACACACCTTAAAAATTGACGGCTTGGCTCCTCCTCTTCCGGCGATAGTCAGGAGTCATACATTGGATCAGATGTTGTACACATATTATCTTCGCCCATAAGTCGGCTACAAAGAAACTGTATTCTAGCAAATGGAAAAGATTTGCTATTTGGGCTCAACTCCGGGGCCTGGACCCCATTTCTATTCCCGTAGCAGAAGTACTAAAATTTTTGACTTCTCTTTTCAATCAAGGCTCTTCAGTTTCTACCATCAAGGTACAATTGGCAGCAATCTCTAATTTTCATGAATCCATAGTCCCACCTTTAATGAGCAACAGATTGTGTAAAACCTTCTTGAAAGGTGCTGCTCTATTAAGACCTCCGATTTCTCATCCTGCACCTCCATGGGATCTCGATATAGTGTTACGCGCCTTGACTTCTTACCCCTTTGAACCGGCAGCTACATGTGATGTAAAGTTCTTATCATGGAAGACAGCCTTTCTGGTGGTGATTACTTCTGCCAGAAGAGTATCAGAGCTTCAAGCTTTGTCTGTAAAACCCCCGTACTTGATTTTTCACAAAGACAGAGTATCCCTCAGGCCAAATCCTTCCTTTGTCCCTAAAATTTGTTCTAGTTTCTGCTTACAACAATCGTTAGAGCTTCCAGTTTTTTTCCCAAAATACTCTAACAAAGCGGAGTTCATATTCCACACACTAGATGTCCACAGACAGTTACGTTTTTATTTAGACAGGACCAAACAAACAAGGAAAACAGATCAGTTGTTTGTATCCTTTGCAGATAACAAATTGGGCAAAGCTGTCACAAAGGTCACTATTGCCAAATGGATCAGGGACTGTATTACTCAAGCTTATTTTTTTTCTAACAAAGAGCTTACCACCTCTGTCAAGGCTCATTCTACAAGGGCTATGGCTACTTCGATAGCATTTCATTCTAAGCTTGCTATTAGTGACATTTGTGCTGCGGCTACATGGTCTTCCCCGCACACCTTCATTTCCCACTACAAATTAGATGTGGCATCTAGAGGACGAGCTTCATTTGGTTCCACAGTGCTCAGGAGTGTTTTCCAATGAGCCACCCGGGATTTAGGTGCTAGAGACGCTGTCCCATCAATGCAGAATGTAGGCGAGATAGGATCACATAACATCTTTTAGTTATGTACTCACCATAACTTCAGATGTTTGGGATCCATCTACTACATTCCTAATAACCCACCCTCCTTCCCACTTCCTTGGAGATCAGAGGATATCAGAAGGTCCAAATCCTGTTGTTTCATCTTGAAACATCTAACAATGTTATATAATCTAGTTGTGCATGTGTGCATGAATGCGGACAAACAAGATCTGGGGGATTAGTGGTGGTGCATCCTGGGATAAAGATAGCTCAGCCAATAAGAGGCCTCGCTCTATAGCATAAGCGTGCCGAGTCGGAGCCGAGGGATCGGCTCCGAACCCATCAGTGCAGAATGTAGGCGAGATGGATCCCAAACATCTGAAGTTATGGTGAGTACATAACTAAAAGTTAACCCTATTTGACACTGTGCTATACAAGACAACCAAAGCCCCTATGGGGCTATATCATAGAACAATTCATTCCATGCTCCAGCCCGTTTGTGTCAGCAGTGCATACAGTTGTAACTCACATACACCAGCTGTCACTCCTAATACTAGAAAACTGTCTCTGAGAAATCTACCCAATGAAACTGAACTTCCTGGATAAAGCCCCATTTCTGAAATCCAGTCACTAATGTACCTCTCCTCTAACTATATGGGCTGGTTCAGGTCATAAGCTCATCTTCAAAATACACCTTAAAACACTCACATCATCTGTCATTAGCATAAGCCGATGAGACCTTGTTTAATGTCTCATCTGTGGAACAAACTCTGCACATAGTGGTCTTTCAGTGTGCTCACCACTGGTATTTTAGTTAAAATAACTATTTTTATCTGCGTTCAGCTGCTTAACTGTGCAAGTAGATGTTACAGAGACATCACAGATGTCTTTACCCAAAGCAAATAAACAAAATTGGTTACCTTTTCTGGTATATTTGTATGAAGTTGATAAAAATACAAGCTTTTGTGTTATTACTGATTCAAATGGTTTCACTGTTTAATAGGATCTGCAAAACACACTGGCAGAATTGGGAACCTTGTCAACAAAATTCTGAAGCCAGCTATGGAAAAAGAAAATGTGTGTCATATAAGTAATGGTTTTATGGAAAACCAGGCTTCTTTATATATCTATCCGGCAGTTCATCTTGGAAAACGTATTTGGCTGATGTTCAAAAACACAAACAAAACATGAAAAAACTGCAGGTCCATAAATCTATTTGTGGCATGCAGGAGAAGTCAAAGAAACAGCAAGTTTCCAGTGATTAAAAGTTTTCCATGACAACTGTAGTATTTTACAAAGTTCAAAAAAAAACATTAAAAAGCTAAGGCTGTTTTTTCATACATGTGAATATAGTCCCAAAGAATGGAATACATTTCAGTTTATTTCAATGAACTCCTTTAAAAAAATCTAGACACACCTCAGGTGAAAAAATAATTCTTAGAAGGAGAAAAGGCAGCTAATAAATGGGTTTGGAGAAAAAAATCCAACTTTTCAGTCAGTTTCATTACATTTTCACATTTTACATACACTAAAACATTCCAAAACAGGTAGGATATGTGAAGGAATACAAGGTTTAATTCTTGACCTACATAAGAATATTTCTAGTTTGCAGACTTGGAAAGATTACTCCAAAGTAGCTTTGCAAGTTGAATGCAAGATCTCAGACTGAGGTAAAAAAAAAAAAAAAAAAAAAACATTTGCACATGACAGCTGAGCAGATGCAGGGATTTCCTATCAACAATGATAATTACTCAGGGATGGTTAGACCAGAAAATGACTGTGTGTGTGTCTGTTTGGGGGGGGAGTTACAGGAAGAACAGCCAAGATGAAAGTTGAATAGGTATGTAGAACAAATATGCAGGTAGGGAAAGATCAGTAGATAAGCAAGGGAAAGGTTCATAGAGGATCATTAAAAGCTCTAAAAAAAACCAAAAAACAAAGGAAAATGGCTACGCTGACCTGAATTTTGCCAAGGACATCAAGTTTTTAGATAGGATGACCAACTAACCTGTAAAAAGATGACTGTAATACAAGTAAAAAGGAAAATTTCCTGTTTTTGCATGTTTTTTCTCTCCGGACCTTTTACCTTTGCCCTCAAGGTCACCAGTGTTAGGATATATGTTATATTCACGCCCATTCACTCTCTAACTAGTTCCATTCAAGTCTGCACTTGTATATACAGTATCTTGATGCTAATTGCCTTACAACCGCAGCAAGGAAAACAATAAAGAAAAATCTCTAACTTGATGGTATTAGAAAATAAACAAATGGCTGCAGTAATATTTCCATGAATGTATATGTGGTACTACTACATAAATGTAGATGGACAAGGTCATGTTTAATCCACTATCACTTTCCCAGGTCTGGAGGAATGCATCCTAGCCTGGCTGCTTGGGTAACTGACACAGCAGCAATAATTAGATGGTCACTGTAGTTACTGTAAATGTAGTGTATACTAAAAATAGTAGGTCTATGAGTGACACGTGGTAGGATTTGTATTTGTCACCTTTAAATGCTTATTAAAAAGGAATATGTCATAAGGACTGTACGCAAAAGTGCATCTTTGCAGATGTCCGACATCTGCAATAGGGTGGACATACAAGTTGGGGCACAAAGAATATGAAGAGAGAAAAAAAAAACAAGACAATGGCAGAAACATAGCTAGCATACCTCAACAGCCCTGGTTTTCACAGTTTTAGTCTGTTCTTCATAAATTTTTTGGTTTTCTGGGAAATAATTGAGGATTGAAGTCAGAAAATAATGACAGACATTTGAGTTTCAGACTTCATACCCTTCAGAAAATTTCATGCTAATGCAAAACCTGTTATTCTATCAGCTTACAAACTTTATAAAAGAGAATTAAATCTGTCTCTGTTTTTGGGCCCATGTCCCCCATTATTTACGGTTTTGTCCAGATTTCTTGAGTTACAAGGTTGAGAGAGATGATACCTAGATGTATGCAGAGTTAAGATAAAGCAAGGAAGTGCATCTGCAAAACAAAAATCCATGGTACTTTACTTGCACAAAATGCTGAAGAGGGATTGAGAGCAGCCATAGGGGGAATGGAAAGCTAGGGGGTTGCATTATGGTTCTGATCTAGAAATTGTTTTCTTGCTTGCAGAGGCAAAATTGCATGACCTCGGAGTGTAAGTCTGTTCCAAAAGACAAAATCTGGAGTCGTTGTACAGATATAACCTGCAAAGTGTGCGGAATAAAAAAAAATTAAAAAAACATTGCAAGGTTAAATGGCTAGCAGATGTCAGAAAAAAATACTTGGAACATAAAAGAAGATGCTAGAATAGGGAGTTCAAAGACAGTGCGGAGGACTTCAATAATGTGTGCTCGATATAGGTGGTTTCACAGTATGATGATCATCTGCAGAGCTCTATATCAAAAGTCTAAAATGACAGCTGGGGTACCTCCGTAAAATTCAGTTTGTGTCTGTCTGTTTTGCAAAATAAGCCTGTCTTCATGCTATATTTCGGCAAGTGATTTCTACACCATAACCTTTCCTTCTTTCCTTTAAGGCTGGCTTTAATTACCTGTTTACCTGATAATTGAATGAATGAGCAGATGGGATGCAAGGCCTCTTTTCAACCATAATCCTTTACTGCCACCTGCTGACCTTCTGAGTTAGTGCAGAAGAAGGAAGCACCTTGATTCCATTTTCCAACACTTTGCAGGGGAGGAGGATTACACTGGCATATATTTATATTCCCACTTGAAACAGCTATAATGGAGCTTAAATTTTTTTGGGAGAAATACCAAGCTTTCAGCAGGGATTTTTATTTATGGGTGGTAAATGGAACCTGCGTTGCAATACTGATGATTTAAAAGGGGGGGGGAAAGGAAAAAATCCAACAAAAGAAGGTTGATTTCTGAAGAAATATGAAAACATTTCATATGGAAGCTGTAACTTCAGTAGTATGAAATTAGAATAAAATTACATATTCTTCAAGGTACAACTGAAGCAGGTGAGACAGAACTTATCTCACAGGAATGTGTGTTTAATTGAAACCTTCGACACATCCAATAACTAATTCAGGTCATGTACCAATAAAGACTAACAAAAAGATGCAGGGTAATGAACTAAAAATGAGAAAAAGTCGCTTTCTCTCTTACCTGATAAAGAGAGAGGAATTTAAGGAATGGATATTGGAAATCTGGGAGTTATTAGGGAAGATAGAAATTTCTTTAGAATGGATAGCTAGTGAGTGGGATAAAATGAAAATAGAGTTTAGAACAATTTAGGAATAAGAACGAGGTATAGAGGAAATGTAAAAGGAATTATTTAAAGGGGTTGACAAAGGTTACAGTACTGCAGAATAAGGGGAATCCCACAGGGCATGAAGAGGAGCAACTACAGAGTGCTAAAGAGAAAATAAGGGAGTGTTTGGATAACATGCATGAGTTTAGAAAGGCTGATGTTAAGCAACTATTTTTGTAACAATTTCAGAACACAAAAAACTTTTAGCACAAGAAAATAGAAAAGTTTTTTTGCCAGACTTAGGCAGCCTGTAACAAGAAAAATAGCCGGAGATGCTAGTTAGGTATTACAGATATTTCAGAAATTTTAAGAAAATCTATACAAAGCAGAGGAACACGGAAACCAAGGGAAGGCTCAAATGGAAATATTTATGCAACTCTTAAATATATATGCCAAGGTTTGAGGAAGGTGAGGCTTAACAATTAATTGCTAAGACAGAGACAAGATAAAATGCTGATGTTCAACTAATCAAAAGAAGTCTCCAAGAATAGATAGTATTCACAAGTTGAGAGGGTGGAAAGTAATAAAGTTCTGCAAGGTTTTGTTTGACAATATTTTAAAAGGGGGGGGTCCCAGCATCTTGGAAGAAAGCTGTGGTGGCTGTATTACACAAAGAGGGTAAAAATACCATTTACTCCCTGCCTCATATAGATCCTTTCAATTTTAAACCATGATTATAAAATGCGTATGTCTATACACTAGCTGGGAGAACGGCAAAGGTGCTTCCAAAAATGTTAAATATTTTTTGAATGAGAGGTAAGCATGTGATGACATTTAACAGAAGAAAGATGTTCCAGAAGGAAGCAGTGTGTAAGAAAATGCACTACTGTTGGTGGATGTTGATGCAGAGAAAGCATTCATTAGTGTCAGATGAGATTTTATGAGCAGGACAATGGAAGGATTTATGGAGGCTCAGAGGCAATAATTAAGGTGAAAGGATTTCTCTCCAAAAAGCTGTGTTTGAACAGGCAAATGAGGAAGGAGTGCCATCTTTCTCCTTTGTTATTTGCTTTATAGTTAGAGCCATTAGCAAATAACATAAGGGACGTATATGTTTAAGGATATAACTGGTATGGGTAATCTACAAAAGTTAGCTTTATTTGCAGATATTATATTGTACGTAATAAATCCAAAAAATGATATCCCAGTGCTGTTCAATATTTTGAGAAGTTTTGAAACTTTTCAGGATATAAAATAAATGAAGATAAAACAAAGTTATAGCAGTAAACAGTGCACCCACATTAATGTGGATATGATAAGATGAAGTATTTAGGAGCATGGATTAAAAAGGCTTATGTTAAGCTGCTAAGGAGAGAGAATAGGAATTTGGATACATGTCTTTAAGGAGAACAACCACCACCATACAGAATATTATATTCATAAAGTAGCAGAAAGTATTTTAAAAACTAAGCCAACATGGAAATGGAGAAAGGAAGGTTTCCCAGCATGGATGCCTGCATATAAGGGTTTATAAAGTAGGCAAGAGGGAGGTTGGGATTTATAGCAAAAAGTTACCCAAGGAACCAAAGTTTGTGGAGCAAATAGCTTAGAGACCCCAAGAAACCAAAGTCTGTGGCGCAAATAGCTTAGAGACCCCAAGGAACCAAAGTCTGTGGAGCAAATAGCTTAGAGACCCCAAGGAACCAAAGTCTGTGGAGCAAATAGCTTAGAGATCCCAAGGAACCAACGTTTGTGGAGCAAATAGCTTAGAGACCCAAATGAACCAACATTTGTGGAGCAAATAGCTTAGAGACCCCAAGGAACCAACGTTTGCAGAGCAAATAGCTTAGAGACCCCAAGGAACCAACGTTTGCGGAGCAAATAGCTTAGAGACCCCAAGGAACCAACGTTTGTGGAGCAAATAGCTTAGAGACCCCAAGGAACCAACGTTTGTGGAACAAATAGCTTAGAGACCCCAAAGAACCAAAGTTTGTGGAGCAAATAGCTTAGAGACCCCAAGGAACCAAAGTTTGTGGAGCAAATAGCTTAGAGATCCCAAGGAACCAATGTTTGTGGAACAAATAGCTTAGAGACCCCAAGGAACCAAAGTTTGTGGAGCAAATAGCTTAGAGACCCCAAGGAACCAAAGTTTGTGGGGCAAATAGCTTGGAGACCCCAAGGAACCAAAGTTTGTGGAGCAAATAGCTTAGAGACGGAAACGTAACAGACTGTGATGAAACTAAGAAGTTTTGACTTCAGGACAGAGACGATCTTTTCCTTCAAGGCATTGATAGCAGAGTCTAGGGAAACACAAAGGGACAAGAGATTGTTATAAACGAAAAAAAGAGCTCTAGCAGTGTTTGTAGTGGAGGCTAGAACAGAAGCTGCCGTTACAAAAGGAATAATTTGCAGGTCAAGTTTTCATGCAATATTTTATAATAATGAATGTAGCAGAGGGTTAGAAAGGACTTGGAGAGAGAATGGAAAGGCAGTATACAAAGGAACAATGGAAGGCAGTCCAGAAGGTTTAGGAGTTTTGAATGGAAGTGTTTGCATAGGTATTTTACACCTCAAGCTGACTTCAGATGATTTTTCCACAGGTAAACAGCAAATACTGGAAATGTGATGGGAAAGAGAGAGGTAAGTTGGAACATATATTTTGAGAATGTAACAAGTTGCTGAAGTATTCAATATTGTAAAGCAGACAAAAGAACTGGAAGTGGTATCTTTATAAAAGGGAAGGCGCAAATAACATATAAATAAGTGCACTTTGTGGGAAAGATTAGTTGTGTAAAATCGTACCATAACCATAAAAGTCCCTCTCTTCCATGTTGCATTATTCTTACTGTGGGATCCTCTGCCTCAGGCGACCCGAACATGCATCTCCTATGCCAAAGCTTAAGCCTGGTTGCTGTCAGGTGCATGGGACTTCACACACAGGGCCATAAACCATGGGTCATAAATGTGACTTCCACATGCAAAGCCCTCAGAACTGACTGCCCAGTCAGACAACAGTTTAAGGAAAAAAGGAAGGATGCCATCAAGATAGGGAAAATGTCATGGGGGGGGGGTAGGCGGGAGGGAAGGAATACTGCAACATGGAAGAGAAGGACATCTATGGTTATGGTAAGGTTTTACACAACTAATCTATGTCCCTCTGTTCACATGTCACAGTATTCTCACTTGTGGGACAGTATCACAGCTCAAGCAGGATAAAGGGTGGAGGAAGAGGTGACTGTTTCCAGGAAGCCATGGAGGATGGCCCTTGTAAATCCTGCCCTGGCTCTGGAGATGTTGTCCAATTTATAATGCTTGGTGAAGGTATGTACAGAGGAACTCGTGGCTGTCTCTAGGATAGTGGCCATGTCCAGGCCTTTGAGGAAAGCTGCTGAAGGGGCCACTGCTCTAGTAGAGTGTGCTTTAACAGTGTGGGGTAAGTCTTTACCATGGAAAGAGTAACAGAAGGAAATAGTTTTGCATGTCCAGGAAGATATTGTCTGTTTAGATGTAGCTTTCCTCAGGGCCCTGGTGTGAAATGATACAAAGAGCTGAATGGACTTTCTAATGTCTTTGGTTTTGTCCAGATAAAACCTCAGTTGCCTGTGAACATCAAGGGAATGGAGCACTTTCTCACTATCATTGTGTGTCAAGGGGGAAAAGGTGGTTAAATGGGTAGATTGGTCAAGGGACAGCTCATTGACCACATTGGGCATGAAGGGGGACTGGTACACACAGTTACCCTGTCTTTGTGGAATACAGTGTAGGGTGGAGTGGCCAATATTGCTTGCAGCTCAGAGACTCTCCTAGTGGAAGTAAGGGCTACTAAAAAGACAGTCTTCCAGGTGGACATCTTTAAAGTGGCAGAAGCTGACAGTTCAAAGGGGACAGTGGTAAGTTTCTCCAGTATGAAGTTCAGGTCCCATGGAGGAGGGATAGATTTACTTGGTGGTCTGATATGGAAAACCCACTTAAGAAAAAGTTTCATCTCCAGTCTCGATAATAGGGATGGATCAATAGGTAAGCAGGCTGAAATGGCTGACAAATAGATTTTTACTGAAGAGAAATGAAAGTTCTGATTTTAGGAGCTCACACACATAGGCTAGGACTAGAGGAACATTCGCTTGGAAGGGATCTAGTTGCCTTTGAAGACACCAGCTGGAGAACCCATTCCATTTTGATACATAATATCTCCTGGTCCATGGGACCAGATGACATCCCGGGCTGTGTACTACATGAACTACAATATGAACTGGCACCTCACCTAAGTGTCATGTTTAATCATAGCCTCACCTCAGGTTTCGTGCCCACTGAGTGGCTCAGAGCTATAGTTATCCCAATCCACAAGGGGGGATCCACCTTGGATCCCGGAAACTACCGTCCCATCAGTCTGACAAGCCTTATCTGCAAGGCCATGGAGCGTATTATCATGCAACTTATAAACAAAGACATTGGCAACCTTCAAACACTGGACCCCACCCAGTTTGGGTTTGTGAAGGGCCGATCTTGTCTCCTGAACCTGATTGACTTCTTTGAATCAGTCTCCAGAGCCATGGACAAGGGTAAGGTGGTCCACACAGCCTATCTAGACCTTGCCAAGGCCTTTGACACCATCCCCCACTCTGGAATCATAGATAAACTTACTAAGTTGGGCATTAATCCCTATGTCACCCAATGGGTTGCTAAATGGCTTACTGATAGAACCCACACTGTAAAAGTAGCCGACTCCAAATCCAGCTCCAGACAAGTGGAGTACCTCAGGGTTCAGTCCTGGGGGCGCTCTTGTTTGGCATCTACTTCTCTGAAGTACAGGTCAACACTAAGGGACTCTGGCTAACAAAGTTTGCAGATGACTGCAAACTGGGAGCCGTTATTGAATCCCAAATTATGTGGATACTCTACAAAAGGGCCTTACAGAAACAGATGCTTGGTGCCAGAGCCATGGGCTCAAGCTCAATGCCAAGAAATGTATTGTTATCCCCTTTGGGAAAAAACATGTATCCATGAATTACCATATAGGTGGCAGTACACTAAACACAGAAAGTGTGATAAGAGACTTAGGGACACAGGTGGACAGTGGTTTCACCTTCGATAACCACATCGCCACAACAGTCAGGAAATCCTTCTATGTGGCACACCTCATCACGAAGGGCTTTTCATCCAGAAAAAAGGAGGTCATTGTCCCACTGTACTCATTCCTCATTAGACCCATTATAGACTCTGGAATAGATTGCCCATACATGTCAAGCAGAGAGTGCCTCTTTGGACCTCTTCAAGAGGAACCTTGACGATTGGATGGGAGAAAGGAAATTCACCCCAGGGATCACGTCAGTCGCCCTGCTAGACAGGGGTCCAGGAAAGTAAATAATGTGGGAAGAAATATTCAGGGAATTGTTATGGCTAGGCTTGTATAGGCCCTAGGGCTGATAGCCTAGTACTAACCTATGAACCTATGAATCCTGGTAGTGGGTTTCCTGGCCTCCTGCAAGACAGATGGCAGATCCTCTGACTAGAGGTGTTTGAAAGGGATCAGAAGTTTAGCATCCACAGGGTTAAGGCTGAGGGTTTTCAGATGAGGATGAATGAGGGATCCCTTCTGTTGTGTGAGCAGGTCCACCTTGAGAGGCAACTTGTGGTGATTGCCCTTGGCAAGAGATAGAAGAAGGGGAACCAATGCTGCCTTGGCCAATAGGGGGTCACCAGCAAGATTTTTGTTTTGTCCTACTGAATTTTCAGTGGGACCTTCTGAATGAGCGGGAAGGGGGGGGTTGGCATAAAGTGAAAGCCCTTTCCAAGAAACTGAAAAAGCATCCACTTTTCACATTAGTGGGGAGGGGAGTCTGGAGCAGAATAGCTGTTGTTGCCTGTTCTGAGGGGAGGCAAACAGGATCTATCTGTGGGGTGCCCCATCAGTGGATAATGTCTAAGAAAACATTTTTGTGCAACATCCATTCGTGATGTTGAGAAAATGATCTGCCGAGGGCATCTGCCTGATGACTGTCCTGAGATGGGATGTAGACCGCCTGCAGTGTGACAATGTACTGGGTGGCTAATTCCCATGCTGGTATTGTTAGCCTGCACAGTAAGTAGGATCTGGTCCCCCCCTGCTTGTTGATGTACCACATCACTGTTATGTTGTCTGTGAAGACTTGTAAGGGACCAGGTTGTATGAGCGGGAGGAAGGTCTTCAGAGCTAGGAGAGCAGTCATTTCCCTCACATTGATATGTTTTCTCTGAGTGTGGGCTCCCCTTAAGCTTACACCTTGAGACTGTTCATAGTGGCCCCCCCACCCTAGGTCTGAGGCATCTGTTTGCATAAATTGCACTGGCTTGGTGGGTTGCAAAGGTAGGCCTAGATTCTGGTTTATTTGTTGGATCCACCACCTCAAGTGTTTTTTCAGGCTGAGCAGGAAGGGCACCTGAAAGTCCAGGCGGTGATTGTAATGGGACCAGGCATTTGCAAGTACCACTGGAACTTCCTCATGCGCAACCTAGCAAGGGGCAGCATAGGAAGTGTAGCTGCTCTGAGACCTAGAAGATGGAGGAATTGCCTGGCAGAGATGTGGTTGACTAGAAGTAACTCTTGGAAGTAGTTGTTCAGGGAAAAGACCTTCATCAAGTCTGTCCTTATTCTGCAGCCCAAGAAGGCTTGGTCTTGGGATAGAGTAAGGGAGGATTTTTTTAGGTTGAGAGTAAACCCCAGACTTTGAAGGAGGGACAAAGTGAATTGCAGGTGTGTCCTGAGAATACTTGCCTATTCTGCTTGGATGAGGAGGTCATCAAGAAAGTGTAAATCTGAATGCCTTTTGTTTGATAGTAGGTTACAGCTGGGGCTAGACACTTTGTGAATGACCCTTGATGCTGTAGATAAACCAAAGGGCAAGGCAGTAAACAAAGTGCTAAGATGGCACGGCAAAGCGGAGAAATTTCCTGTAGTATGGGTGGATGGGGATATGGAGATATGCCTCCTTCAGGTCTAAAGTGACAATGAAAGCACTGGGTGTCAGTAGTGGAAGAAGGATTTGAAGAGATACCATGTGGAAGGAAGGTACTTACTGGAAAGGGTTTAACAAGGACAGGTCCAGTATAGGCCTCCAAGGGCCTTCCTTTTTTGGGACCGGGAACAGCCTGGAGTAAAACCCTTGACCCTCTTCACCTGTGGGAACCCATTCAGTGGTCCCCTGTCATAGTAAATCTTTGATGATTTGGGGTACCGGGTGAAGTTGTTTTTTTTTTTTTTTTTTTTTGGACCCAGCAGTCTGAAGTGATATGTTGCCAAAGAAGTAGACAGTGAGAGAGACGGGTAGAGAGGGGAAGGTGGTTTAGGCAGTCACACATTGCTTTGTCTTTCTGGAAAGGGCTGTCTGGGAGTGGATTGGGAACAGGCAGTCTGTGGGGATGAAGTTTTTCTAGCCCATTTCCTGTGTTTTGAGGAGGAAGAGGAAGGAGCAGCTGCTCTCTTAACAAAGGTGGGTTTAGCAGGGTAGTCCTTATAGAACTTTGGAACCAGTGAGACTAATCAATGCTAGAGGTCCTGAAGTTTCTTGCTTTTTTCCTGCAGGCTTTTAAATAGTTCTGCACATTGCTTGCCAAAGAGGAATTTGTTGTCTAGGGGGCATCTAAGATCTTGTTTTGGAAGTCATCGGGGAGAGGTTGTAGTCTGAGCCAGGAATACCTGTGCAGTACAGAGGCTGAGGCAGCTGATTTGGCTGAAGTCTCAGCAGCATCATAGCTGCATTTTATAGAATATCTGGCAACTTGTGCTGCTAAGGAGAGTTTGGAGGCAACCTGGGATTTGGTAGGTGAATCAGACAAGGAAGATAGTAATGAAGTTACCTGTGAGACTAGGTCCAAGGCATATTTAACCATGTGTGTCTGGTAGTTAATGGCCTAAAAGCCAGGGTGGATGAAGTACAACTTCAGTCTGTCCATCACTTTTGCTGTCCTTGTCTGATGGCAAAAGGGAGGAGGAAGGAATCTGCCTGGATTGCTTATCTGGAGCCACTGCAATGACAGCTGGGTCTGCCATAGGTGACTTAATGAGGTACTTATGGTCATCAGGGACTTTGTATAACCAACCTGGCCTTTTAGGTGCTGGAGGCTGGGATTCAGGGGTCTTAGAAGCTGAACCAAAAGCATCCAGGTGAGCTGGAATCACAGGGGAATAGCAGAGGGAGAGGGAGACTCCATCTGTAGGAGTTCAAAGTTTCTCTTTTGCACCTCAGTCATTTGAGTGGCATCCCACTTGTAGTACTCCCTTATTTTGGAGATGGTTTTCCCAAAGGTTATATCTTTAGGTGGGGAGTCTCCTTCCAGGGAGTTTCGTCTGGAGAACAGTACTCCAGGGGAGATGCCAGCTGAGAGGTGTATGCGAGTGATTCATCCGAGAAGGAGGAGGAAGAGGAATCTTCCTCTTGAGTGTGAGCTAGGGGCATGGAAGTAGCTGAGGCTGGTCAAGGGCTAAGGGTAGGCAGGGCTGGGGTATGACAGGCAGTGGGCCTGATGGCCATAAAGGCCTTAACCAGGGACTGGGAAAAAGTTTGCCAGTCTGGCTGTTCTTCTGTTGTGGTAGACAGATGTTTAGTTTTCTGTTTTCTCTTCAGAGGGTGTTGTCTTTTAAAGTTGTGTGGGAAAGAGTAGGCCTAGAATTAGGCCCGTCACTGAGCAGCCCTGGCCTGAAACCATAGGTGGCTATCTGATCAAGCCCGTTTCCCCCTTGACATTGGTTCATAGGTTCATACTAGGCTGTCTGCCCTAGGGCATTTTATAAGCCTAGCCAGAGCATGTTTGGCTTTCGCCACCCATTTTAAATTAATTTTGCTATGCCCTTTTTCGAGGTTAGTATACTGTGCCTCTGTCTAACAGTGACACAGAAGTGATACCCGGGGTAAACCTATGATCTCCCATCCACTCATCAAGGCTCCTCTTGAAGAGAATCAATGAGGGACTCTGCCTAACCTGGACTGGGATTTTATTCCATAGTGAAGGGAGCCTCTGGGTTATGAATCTGTCCCTCCAGCATGTCCTATTTATTTCAGTGCTGAGGTTCAAGTCTCTGGAGCGTGTAGCTCGATGGGATTTGGATTTTTTGAGGTGCAGCATGTCCCTTAATTCCGGGTTGGACATGGCCTTATACGTCAGGCACAGGTCACCTCTGAGCCACTGAGTAGAGCTGGAGTTTCTTTAACCGGGCAGCATATGGCATCTGTTTGAGCCCTTTGATCCTCTTGGTGAGGTACTTTTGGGGTCTTTCCAGTTGCTGCAGGTGTTTGGTAAGGTACATCCCAAATGGGGCATTGTACTCGATTATGGGCCTGATGAGGGATGAGTAAAGAGGCACGATGACCTCCCCTAATCTAGATGTGAATCCCTTCATGATTAGGTGGGCTATATAAAATGTTTTTCTAACCACTTTGGCCACGTGGTTGTTAAATGAGAGATTGCTATCAACTTGGGTCCCCAGGTCCTTAATTACTTCTTCTGTACTTAATGGATTACCACCTATGTGGTAATTTGTGGGCACTTTGTTTTTGCCAAAGGGATGACTATACACTTTTTGGCGTTTAGCTTGAGGCCATGGCTCTGGCACCAGTTGTCTGTTTCTAGGAGGCCCTTTTGGAGGATGCTTGTGTCAGCTGGAGAGTCGATTATGGCGCCCAGTTTGCAGTCATCTGCGAACTTGGTCAGCCACAGTCCTTCCGTGTTGGCCTGTACCTCCAAGAAATATATACCAAACAAGAGAGGTCCCAGGACTGAGCCTTGTGGGACGCCACTTGTAACTGGTTTGGAGTCTGACATGGCTCCAGCAATTCTAACCATGTAGGTTCTGTCCTTGAGCCAGTTTACAACCCATCTAGTGACATAGGGGTTTATATTTAAGCTGGTGAGCTTATCTATAATGCCCGAGTGGGGTATTGTGTCAAAGGCTTTTGCGAGGTCCAGATAGGCTGTGTGGACCACCTTCCCTTCGCCAATGGCCTTGGTGACTGTTTCAAAGAAGTCAACCAGGTTTAAGAGGCAGGATCTGCCCTTAACAAAGCCGAACTGGGTAGGATCCAGTGTCTGTAGGTCCCCAATATCTTTATTTATGAGGTCCATGATGATCCTTTCCATAGCTTTGCAGACCAAGCTAGTCAGGCTTATGGGGCGATAGTTTCCAGGGTCCGTTGAGGCACCACCTTTGTGGAGAGGGACCACTGTTGCTGTGCCACTCTTTGGGTACATATCCTGTAGTAAGGCTGAGATTGAACAGTAGTTTTATGTTTGGGTTTAGCTCTTCTTGGAGTTCATGTAGGCGCAGCCTGGGACACCGTCTGGTCCCATTGATGCTGTGTTTTTGCTTTGGAGAGGGCGGCTCTTACCTGAGCATCTGAGATGTCAGGGGGGCAGCACTCTGCTGGGATAGATATTCGCCCTTTTGGTGGGGGGGAGGGGGGAGTTTGAGCTGAACCTGTCAGCTAGGATGTTGGCAATGTCTGTGGGTTCGGTGTATTTTTTGTCATTTTGGACTAATTCTGAGCATATCTGGGAATTCCCACCCAGGTTCCTAACATAACTAAAGAAAGCCTTGTGATTATCCTTAGTGTCCTGTGCAATTTTTCTCTCGAAGCTGGCCTTTGACGATTTTATGAGTGCCTTAGTTTTTGCTAATACTGATCAGAGATGCCTTCCCTTTTGGGATTTTGCTCTATCATGTAGTAGCTTCCTCCTTCTATTGTATAGTTTGTTTATGGCTGGGGTCCACCAGACAGGTCGCCTGCCTTTGGAGGATTGGGTCTTGGTTTTATTTGGGATTAGATGATCCATGCATTCCTGAAGGTGTTCATAGAATGCATTTAATAAAGGATTCTGCGGTCTGGGCCGTATTTTCCACAGGCCCGGGGGCTTTGAAGGATTCCACCTCAGTTTTGAGGAGTGTGAAATTTGCTTTAGAGAAGTTTTTCATTGCGGTTTTCTGGGCAGGGGCTGGGGTCGGGATGTGAATATCCAGTGAGATCAGTTTATGGTCTGATCTTACCAGTGAGGGATACACTTCTGGTCTGGAGCATAGAGTCCCCATGTTGGTGAGGATCAGGTCCAGTATGTTTTCCCCTCTTGTGGGAGTGGTAACAAGTTGTTCCATAGCATTTGAGTTTATGAATTCTAGGAACCTTTGGGCAAGGGTGTTGGAGCTAGAGTAATGCTCCCAATCTATGTTTGGGTAGTTGAAGTCGCCCAATATAATGGTGTTCGGAGAGACCTTCATATTTTCCAGTGTTCTCAGGAAGGCCGAGTGGGGTTCCTGGGTTTGGGAGGGTGGTCTGTAGCAGGCTATAAGCTGGAAGGCCGTTTTACCCACTGTTAGTTGCACATGGATAGTCTCTGATGCTTCGTGCTTTGCCACCAACCTGGAGGTGTGGGTATCTTTGATGAATATCGATACTCCCCTCCTTTGTGGTTCGGTCCAAGTTTTGGGGCCGAAAAGCATGGTATGAGGTATAACCTGGTAGTGCTGGGGTGCTCTCGGGAGTCCTGAACCAGGTTTCTGTTACTGCACAGATATCGATGTTCTCCATGCTAAGGAGAGTTTCGAGTGCGTGCATCTTGAGGTTTAGACTTCTAGCGTTGAGTAGCATTACTCTTAGTTTCTTATCCCTTGTGATACCTATGGAGGTGGGTTTGTCTTTTGAGCCTTGCCTAAAAGGCACTATGGGGTTAGCAAGAGCCTTTGCCAATATCCGAAAGCCCAGGGGTGACAGGTGCAAGCCGTCCCTAGCAAAGCATCGTGGCTTGTCGTGCATATCATCCCAAGCTGACAGGCATTGGATCCCCTTTGAATGACACCAATACTTAAGCCAATTGTTGAAATTGATCATCTTTTCTTCATATTGTGGCATCATTCTTGGTGAGGGTAAGATGCTACTCAAGGTCAGGGTCATACCAGCCTGGGCTACATGCTCAGAGAGCTCCTCTATGTCTCTTTTCATGTAGTTCAGGGAGGTACGTCTCAGGTCATTCACACCAGCATGGACAATGACTGAGTCATATTTGTACTTGCCTTGAAGTGACCTGAGTGCTTGTGTTATGTGGCGGATCCTAGCACCAGACAGGCTGCTCACCGTGACCTTCTCCTTGTTCAGCCTGGTGAGTGGGACGTCAGTGTGCCTGACGATAGAGTCACCTATTACAAGTGTATCAGGTGTGTTGTTTAGCTTTAAGGGCTGTGACTGTTCGGCACACTGGCTTTGTGAGATATGTGTTGCACGTGTTTTGTTTTGGGGTAGCGGTTGCTTGGGTGTCTGCTTTGGAGGTCTCTGCTGCTTAGGCAGATCTTTATTTAGAGCCTCCGAGTATGTTTTTGTGTGATTATGTGTTTGGTTTGCTGTTGGTGGCAGCCGACATAGTAACCTCCGTGGACATGCCAACTGGAGATTCTAGGGTGGCTTCCACAAAAGTACCCGCCAAAGTCACCAGTTCTTCCGGATGTCTCAGCCCCTAGACCAGTAACTGGCAGAACATCTGATGTTGGAGGTGCAGCAATACAAAGCCTTGAACCTTGGCCTACTTTTTAGGCGCTCCACTTGATGGCCGGTTCAGTCTCTATACCTAGGGCAAACGCTTGAGTTGTTGATTTTCCACAAACAATTTAAGGGCTGCGAGACAACTGTGTAGGGTATTAGGGACAAATGACTAATAAATATTACAGGTTGCATGGTCATGGGACTAACCTAAGCAGAAAAGAAACTCATGGGAATCCTTGTGTAGAATTTGCTGACCGCACTTACATATTCTCTTCCTAGATGACATAAAAGAGCAACAGCAATCTAAGATTAAGTGAAAATAAAGAAGATTCCCCATGGGGTACTTATCTGTATCGTCTTCCAAAGTGCGGAGCGAAATGAGCAAGCTGACACTCGACTGTGGCAGAGAAGTTCTGAGGTCTGTGCGTGCGGACGTCACATTTATGGCCCACGGTTTATGGCCCTGCATGTGACATCCCACGCACCTGACAGGAACCAGGCTTAAGCTTTGGCATAGGAGCCAGACGTTCAGGTCACCTGAGGTGGAGGATCTTACAAGTGAGAATACTGCAACATGTGAATAGAAGGACATCAATATATGCAGACTAGTATTCAGGAGGAGTGAAACTTAAGAGAAGGTAGGAACAGTGTGATGTACATAATGCTGGAATGAATGAAAATTAAGATGTATACTGCATTAAACTAAAGGAACTGTTATTAAGATTTGTTTTCTTTTCTCTTAATGTATATGTAATAATGTCATGTTTAATAAATATCTGTAAAAATAATGCATCTACACATCTGCTGTAAAACACCTGGACAGAAACGGGAGTTGAAGGAAATGCCAAAATACTGCAGGAAAATGTTGCAGCTCATTACGTTTTTAAAGGGCTCCATAACAGTATAACTTTTATCCTACCATCTGCAACAATAAAGACCAAGGCACATGGTCTATGGACAGCTGGCTAAAAAAGAAAGGTATTAGAAGTATCCCTTAAACCCTTGGCTGCGCCAATTGTGAGACAACAGATACCATGGTAATACTGCAGTGCGTCACCATATCCAGACCTGAAGCTGGGAACTGTGGGATAACTAATGTCAAATGTTCAGTCTGCCTGACCTTCTCAAAGTCAGTAAGTGATATAAAGACATAATGCAGGCTTCAATTGCATAGGAGTTTTGTACTAATCTGTAACCTCAGTGTGATTTACATTGAGTTAGCAAGATGGATGGTGTAGAATTCAGCAGGGGCTATCCGAGCGGCTGGTGCCAAGGTTTCTCATCATGGGGGGGGGGGGGGGGACATGGTTTCCCTGATCCATCAACATTTTCTGGTTGAAGCCAAAGGCCAGTTCAAGGTGCAAGAATAAAGATTAGGGACCAGTAGGTGCAGGAATGGCACCCTCACACATTTGGTGGTTGCACTGAAGCTTGCACCTGCGTGTAAGAGCCAAACACTGGTGATGCTGCTGTAGCAAACTCAGATGGGCTCAGAAGAGTTACATGTAAGCTGCAAGGTAGTATACACTGAACCTTATGGTCAGCCTCAGTAAGAAGCTGAGATCCCTCATAAAATCCTCCAAAGCTAGTTAGAAAACAAAATTGCCACTGATTCTAAAGACAACCACAAAGCATTCTACAGCTATGTCAAGAATCTCAATGGCAACACTCAGATCGGCTCTGAGTTACAGCACAGTGACACTAAATATACAGAACCAACTGATATTGCCAACATCCTGGCAGATAGGTTTAATGTTAACTTTACCCCCCCTCTCACCCCTAAAGGGCCCATCTCTATACTGGAAGAATACAAAGCTCCTGTAATCACGGATGCACAGGAAAAAAACACACTCTCCAAAGCCAAGAACACAGCATCCATGGGACCTAACAAAATCCCAGGCTGCGCTCTACATGAACCACAGAACGAACTGGCAATCCACCTAAGTACCATGTTCAGTCATAGCCTCACCTCAGGCTTTGTGCCCACTGAATGGCGCACAGTGACAGTTATCCCACTCCACAAAGGGGGAGCCACCACAGACCCCAGGAACTACCACCCCATTAGCCTTACGAGGATTGTCTGCAAGGCCATGGAATGTATCTTCATGGAACTTATAAACAAAGACATTGGTAATCTCTAAACTCTGGACCCCACCCAGTTCAGGTTTGTAAAAGGCAGATCATGTCTCCTAAACCTGATAGACTTCTTTGAAGCAGTCACCAAAGCCATAGACGAGGGTAAGGTGGGTTCACACAGCCTATTTAGATCTCGCCAAGACTTTCGACACTATCCCCCACTCTGGAATTATAGATAAACTCACTAAACTAGGTACAAATCCCTATGTCACAAGATGGGTTGCCAACTGCTTCACTGACAGAACCCACACTGTGAAAGTAGCAGACTCCAAATCCGACTTCAGACCAGTGACAAGTGGAGTACCACAGGGATCAGTCCTGGGTCCTTCTCCTGTTTGGTATCTACTTCTCTGTAGTAAGGCTGAGATTGAACAGTAGTTTTATGTTTGGGTTTAGCTCTTCTTGGAGTTCATGTAGGCGCAGCCTGGGACACCGTCTGGTCCCATTGATGCTGTGTTTTTGCTTTGGAGAGGCGGCTCCCACCTGAGCATCTGAGATGACAGGGGGGCAGCACTCAGCTGGGATAGATATTTGCCCTTTTGGTGGGGGGGGAGAAGTTTGCGCTGAACCTGTCAGCTAGGATGTTGGCAATGTCTGTGGGATCAGTGTATTTTTTGTCATTTTGGACTAATTCTGAGCATGTCTGGGAATTCCCACTCAGGTTCCTAACATAACTAAAGTAAGCCTTGTGATTATCCTTAGTGTCCTGTGCAATTTTTTTCTCGAAGCTGGCCTTTGATGATTTTATGAGTGCCCTTAGTTTTTTGCTAATACTGATCAGAGATGCCTTCCCTTTTTGGGATTTTGCTCTATCATGTAGTAGCTTCCTCCTTCTATTGTATAGTTTGTTTATGGCTGGGGTCCACCAGACAGGTCGTCTGCCTTTGGAGGATTGGGTCTTGGTTTTATTTGGGATTGCATGATCCATGCATTCCTGAAGGTGTTCATAGAATGCATTTAATAAAGGATTCTGCGGTCTGGGCCGTATTTTCCACAGGCCCGGGGGCTTTGAAGGATTCCACCTCAGTTTTGAGGAGTGTGAAATTTGCTTTAGAGAAGTTTTTCATTGTGGTTTTCTGGGCAGGGGCTGGGGTCGGGATGTGAATATCCAGTGAGATCAGTTTATGGTCTGATCTTACCAGTGAGGGATACACTTCTGGTCTGGAGCATAGAGTCCCCATGTTGGTGAGGATCAGGTCCAGTATGTTTTCCCCTCTTGTGGGAGTGGTAACAAGTTGTTCCATAGCATTTGAGTTTATGAATTCTAGGAACCTTTGGGCAAGGGTGTTGGAGCTAGAGTAATGCTCCCAATCTATGTTTGGGTAGTTGAAGTCGCCCAATATAATGGTGTTCGGAGAGACCTTCATATTTTCCAGTGTTCTCAGGAAGGCGAGTGGGGTTCCTGGGTTTGGGAGGGTGGTCTGTAGCAGGCTATAAGCTGGAAGGCCGTTTTACCCACTGTTAGTTGCACATGGATAGTCTCTGATGCTTCGTGCTTTGCCACCAACCTGGAGGTGTGGGTATCTTTGATGAATATCGATACTCCCCCTCCTTTTGTGGTTCGGTCCAAGTTTTGGGGCCGAAAAGCATGGTATGAGGTATAACCTGGTAGTGCTGGGGTGCTCTCGGGAGTCCTGAACCAGGTTTCTGTTACTGCACAGATATCGATGTTCTCCATGCTAAGGAGAGTTTCGAGTGCGTGCATCTTGAGGTTTAGACTTCTAGCGTTGAGTAGCATTACTCTTAGTTTCTTATCCCTTGTGATACCTATGGAGGTGGGTTTGTCTTTTGAGCCTTGCCTAAAAAAGGCACTATGGGGTTAGCAAGAGCCTTTGCCAATATCCGAAAGCCCAGGGGTGACAGGTGCAAGCCGTCCCTAGCAAAGCATCGTGGCTTGTGTATATCATCCCAAGCTGACAGGCATTGGATCCCCTTTGAATGACACCAATACTTAAGCCAATTGTTGAAATTGATCATCTTTTCTTCATATTGTGGCATCATTCTTGGTGAGGGTAAGATGCTACTCAAGGTCAGGGTCATACCAGCCTGGGCTACATGCTCAGAGAGCTCCTCTATGTCTCTTTTCATGTAGTTCAGGAGGTACGTCTCAGGTCATTCACACCAGCATGGACAATGACTGAGTCATATTTGTACTTGCCTTGAAGTGACCTGAGTGCTTGTGTTATGTGGCGGATCCTAGCACCAGACAGGCTGCTCACCGTGACCTTCTCCTTGTTCAGCCTGGTGAGTGGGACGTCAGTGTGCCTGACGATAGAGTCACCTATTACAAGTGTATCAGGTGTGTTGTTTAGCTTTAAGGGCTGTGACTGTTCGGCACACTGGCTTTGTGAGATATGTGTTGCACGTGTTTTGTTTTGGGGTAGCGGTTGCTTGGGTGTCTGCTTTGGAGGTCTCTGCTGCTTAGGCAGATCTTTATTTAGAGCCTCCGAGTATGTTTTTGTGTGATTATGTGTTTGGTTTGCTGTTGGTGGCAGCCGACATCGCAGTAACCTCCGTGGACGTGCCAACTGGAGATTCTAGGGTGGCTTCCAACAAGGTACCCGCCAAAGTCGACAGTTCTTCCGGATGTCCCTCAGCCCCTAGACCAGTAACTGGCAGAACATCTGATGTTGGAGGTGCAGCAATACAAAGCCTTGAACCTTGGCCTACTTTTTAGGCGGCTCCACTTCGATGGCCGGTTCAGTCTCTATACCTAGGGCAAACGCTTGAGTTTTTGGTTTTCCACAAACAATTTAAGGGCTACTAGATGACTGTATAGGGTTTTAGGTAAAAATGACT
This sequence comes from Protopterus annectens, assembly GCF_019279795.1. Lineage (NCBI taxonomy): Eukaryota > Metazoa > Chordata > Ceratodontiformes > Protopteridae > Protopterus > Protopterus annectens. The sequence continues at coordinate 368,629,515 of NC_056744.1, read as the reverse complement.
GACAAATAATACAGGTTGCATGGTCATGGGACTAACCTAAGCAGAAAAGAAACTCATGGGAATCCTTGTGCGGAATTTGCTGACCGCACTTACATTTTCCCTTCCTAGATGACAGCGGCTATAAAAGAGCAACAGCAACCTAAGCCTAAGTGAAAATAAAGAAGATTCCCCAAGGGGGTACTTATCTGTATTATCTTCCAAAGTGCTGAGCGAAATGAGCAAGCTGACACTCGACTGTGGCAGAGAAGTTTTGAGGTCTGTGCGTGCGGACGTCACATTTATGGCCCACGGTTTATGGCCCTGCATGTGACATCCCACGCACCTGACAGCAACCAGGCTTAAGCTTTGGCATAGGAGCCAGACGTTCAGGTCACCTGAGGTGGAGGATCCTACAAGTGAGAATACTGCAACATGTGAATAGAAGGACATCAATATATGCAGACTAGTATTCAGGAGGAGTGAAACTTAAGAGAAGGTAGGAACAGTGTGATGTACATAATGCTGGAAAAAATGAAAATTAAGATGTATACTGCATTAAACTAAAGGAACTGTTATTAAGATTTGTTTTCTTTTCTCTTAATGTATATGTAATAATGTCATGTTTAATAAATATGTGTAAAAATAATGCATCTACACATCTGCTGTGAAACACCTGGACAGAAACGAGAGTTGAAGGAAATGCCAAAATACTGCAGGAAAACGTTGCAGCTCATTACGTTTTTAAAGGGCTCCATAACAGTATAACTTTTATCCTACCATCTGCAACAATAAAGACCAAGGCACATGGTCTATGGACAGCTGGCTAAAAAAGAAAGGTATTAAAAGTATCCCTTAAACCCTTGGCTGCGCCAATTGTGAGACAACAGATACCATGGTAATATTGCAGTGTGTCACCATATCCAGACCTGAAGCTGGGAACTGTGGGATAACTAATGTCAAATGTTCAGTCTGCCTGACCTTCTCAAAGTCAGTAAGTGATATAAAGACATAATGCAGGCTTCAATTGCATAGGAGTTTTGTACTAATCTGTAACCTCAGTGTGATTTACATTGAGTTAGCAAGATGGATGGTGTAGACTTCAGCAGGGGCTATCCGAGCGGCTGGTGCCAAGGTTTCTCATCATGGGGGGGGGGGGGGGTACATGATTTCCCTGATCCATCAGCATTTTCTGGTAGAAGCCAAGGGCTAGTTCAAGGTGCAAGAATAAAGATTAGGGACCAGTAGGTGCAGGAATGGCACCCTCACACATTTGGTGGTTGCACTGAAGCTTGCACCTGCGTGTAAGAGCCAAACACTGGTGATGTTGCTGTAGCAAACTCAGATGGGCTCAGAAGAGTTACATGTAAGCTGCAAGGTAGTATACACTGAACCTTATGGTCAGCCTCAGTAAGAAGCTGAGATCCCTCATAAAATCCTCCAAAGCTAGTTAGAAAACAAAATTGCCACTGATTCTAAAGACAACCACAAAGCATTCTACAGCTATGTCAAGAATCTCAATGGCAACACTCAGATCGGCTCTGAGTTACAGCACAATGACACTAAATATACAGAACCAACTGATATTGCCAACATCCTGGCAGATAGGTTTAATGTTAACTTTACCCCCCCCTCTCACCCCTAAAGGGCCCATTTCTATACCGGAAGAATACAAAGCTCCTGTAATCACGGATGCACAGGTAAAAAACACACTCTCCAAAGCCAAGAACACAGCATCCATGGGACCTAACAAAATCCCAGGCTGCGTTCTACATGAACCACAGAACGAACTGGCAATCCACCTAAGTACCATGTTCAGTCATAGCCTCACCTCAGGCTTTGTGTCCACTGAATGGCGCACAGCGACAGTTATCCCACTCCACAAAGGGGGAGCCACCACAGACCCCAGGAACTACCGCCCCATTAGCCTGACGAGGATGGTCTGCAAGGCCATGGAATGTATCATCATGGAACTTATAAACAAAGACATTGGTAATCTCCAAACTCTGGACCCCACCCAGTTCAGGTTTGTAAAAGGCAGATCATGTCTCCTAAACCTGATAGACTTCTTTGAAGCAGTCACCAAAGCCATAGACGAGGGTAAGGTGGGTTCACACAGCCTATCTAGATCTCGCCAAGACTTTCGACACTATCCCCCACTCTGGAATTATAGATAAACTCACTAAACTAGGTACAAATCCCTATGTCACAAGATGGGTTGCCAACTGCTTCACTGACAGAACCCACACTGTGAAAGTAGCAGACTCCAAATCCGACTTCAGACCAGTGACAAGTGGAGTACCACAGGGATCAGTCCTGGGTCCTTCTCCTGTTTGGTATCTACTTCTCTGAAGTAGAGGCTAACACAGAAGGTCTTTGGCTAATGAAGTTCGCAGATGACTGCAAACTAGGAGCCATAATCGAAACTCCTAATGATGTGGAAATCCTACAAAAGGGCCTCACTGATACAGATGCCTGGTGTTAAAGCCATGGCCTCAAGCTCAATGCCAAAAAGTGCATTGTCATCCCCTTTGGTAAAAATTCTCTACCCATGAACTACCACATAGGCGGTAGTCTACTTAACACTGAAAGTATGATAAGAGACCTTGGGACACAGGTGGACAGTAGTCTCTCCTTTGATAATCACATTGCCACAGTAGTCAGGAAATCTTTCAACGTGGCACACTTCATCACAAAAGGTTTCTCATCCAGGAAAAAAAGAGGCCATTGTTCCCCTCTACTCGTCACTCATTAGATCCATTATAGAGTACAATGTCCCTTTTGGTATGCTCCTCACAAGACATCTACAGCAACTGGAAAGGCAGCAGAGATGCCTCACAAAGCGGATTACCAGCCTGAAACAGATGCCCTACGCAGACCATCTCAAAAAACTCCAGCTTTAGTCCATTGCATATCACCTACTCAGAGGCAATCTCTGCCTAACATACAAAGCTATGTCAAATCCAGATCTGTTGGACATGCTCCACTTAAATAAATCCCAATCCCTCCGAGCTACATGCTCTAGGGACCTAAACCTTATCACCACAATAAACAGAACATGCTGGAGGGATAGACTCCTGTCCCAGAGACTTCCCATACTCTGGAACAACCTACCTATCTATATCAAACAAAGCTCCTGATTAGCACTGTTCAAGAAAAATCTTGATGATTGGATAGAAAATAGGAAATTCACCACGGGGATCACTTCTCTGGCTCTGCTCAACAGGGGCACAGGAAAACAATTTTCTTGGGTGGCAAAAGCCAGGGTACCTTTTTGGCTAGGCTTGTATAGGCCCCAGGGCCAATAGCCTAGTACCTACCTATGAACAACATGGACATGCATTACTTCAGTTTAACACAAAATACACACATGCAGTTGTACATGTGTGTGTGTGTGTGTGTGTGTGTAAACATTATATGCAGTTTATATACACACATTTACAATACAAAACAATGAATGATATTTGGTTGATGGGGAATAATAGACTAAATTTGAACTGTATTTAGTTGACAAACTGTTTGAGAAAACTACTTGTTCTCCCTATTGGATCCACAGTACAGTCCATTCCAGTGATACAACTCTTTCATTTGATATAAAGAAACTCACAACAAACTCATCAGTGGAGAATAAGGGCAAACCTTATTGGGGTCTCTTGAAGTTTCTGAGCAAGTTACGAGAAAGTTAACATTACAGCAGCCACTGTTGAGCACTTTCACCCTTTGCCACAAAGGGTGAAAGTGCTCAACGTTGTCTTGCCGTGAGATCATTCATGATTTCTTTAAGTAAACAGAAAAAGATGCACAGAAGTGACAAGGCTGTTAGATATCAACTACTGATAGTCAGTCACCCCAGCTGTGAAATGTACATTAAAATAAGAATTCAGAATTATATGTGACTTGACATCAAACTACTAATAAAAATAAAGCATTTATATAAAATATGGGCAACTAGGTTCTCATCATCTGTTGTACATATGCTGATGCACCCTGCCAATTGCCTGGCCTCACCTCTTGAAGGAGCTGAATTTTCGTCTCCAGAACTTCCTGCACATGCTCATCTTCCTGATGTTTCTCCTCATATTGTCGTCGGAGCTCGGCTTCATTTTGGTTGGTGAAATTCTCTGCTCTCAACCTGAGAAATGAAGAAATGCATGTAGTGATAAAATTGCTTACATTTATAAAAACATGCTTTCTCCTTAATAAAATCTCTAACCATTTCAGATTTCTATTTCAAATTAAGCCCTGAACTGGGTGTTTCTTTGTAGATGCCAGAACAATATAAAGAGCCGTTTTATGTAAACAATACTGATAAAACTTAAGAATCTACGCCCCGAGGACAAAAAGTAAAGCTTCAAAGATATTAGCCTTGATGCTGTTTTCTCATCTACATAGGGTTATAGGTCATAGGTGTGTACTACTACGCTAATGGCCCTTGGAACCTTTACAAGCCTAGCCCATAGGATTACCCTGGCATCATGCCACCCAACCTTAGTTCCTAGTGCCTCTGTTGAGTAGAGCCACTGGTGTTATCCCCGGGGTGAATTTTCTATTTCCCATCCACTCATCAAGATTTCTCTTGAAGAGGGCCAGTGAGGTGCTCTGCTTGACATGTAAGGGAAGTCTATTCCAGAGCATGGGCAGTCTCTGTGTTATGAACCTGTCCCTCCAGCATGTTTTGTTGATTGTGGTAATGAGGTTGAGGTCTCTGGAGCGTGTCGTGCAGAGGGATTGGGATTTCTTTAGATGTAGCATTTCTAACAGAGCTGGGTCAGACCTCTAAGTAGGCGATATGAGACAGAGAATAATTGGAGTTTTTTTGAGTCTGTCCATATAGGACAAGTGTTCAAGGCCTAGGATCCTCTTTGTGAAGTACTTTTGTGGACTTTCCAGTTGTTGCAGGTGTCTAGTGAGGTACATGTCAAATGGGGCATTGTACTCTATGATTGGCCTATTGAGGGAAGAGTAGGGGGAGACAATGACCTCTTTCTTCCTGGATACAAATCCCTTAGCAATGAGATGTGCCACATAGAAGGACTTTCTGACCACAGTGGCAGTGTGGTTGTCAAAAGAGAGGTTGCTGTCAACCTGTGTTCCCAGATCTCTTATAATGCCATCTGTGTTCAGTGGACTACCACTGATGTGGTAGTTCACGGGAACTGGGTTTTTCCCAAAGGGGATGACGACACATTTTTTGGCAATGAGCTTAAGGCCATGGTTCTGACACCAGTCGTTGATCTCAGTGAGGCCTTTCTGTAGGATGTCAACATCACTTGGGGAGTTAATAATGGCTCCCAACTTGCAATTGTCTGCGAATTTGTCAGTCAGAGTCCCTTCGTGTTGGACTGGACTTCTGAAAAGTAGACCAAGACCGATCCCTGTGGGACTCCACTCATGACTGGTCGACAGTCTGACTTTCAGTCAGCTACTTTCACACTGTGGATTCTATCTGTGAGCCAGTTTGCAATCCACCTAGTGATATAGGGGTTAATGCCTAGCTTAGTGAGTTTTCCTATGATTCCTGAGTGGGGAATGGTATCAAAGGCATTGGCCAGATCAAGGTAGGCTGTATGAACCACCTTGCCTTCATCCACAGCTCTGGTGACTGACTCAAACAAGTCAACCAAGTTGAGCATGCATGATCTACCCTTCACAAAACCAAACTGTGTGGGATCCAGAGTTTGGAGATTCGCTCTATCCTTGTTTATTAGGTCCATGATGATGTGTTCTATAGCTTTGCATATCAGACTTGTCAGGCTAATGGGGTGACAGTTCCCAGGGTCTATAGTCGCTCCTCCTTTGTGGAGAGGGATGACTATAGCAGTGCGCCATTTGGTAGGGACAAAGCCTGAGGTGAGGCTGTGATTGAACAGGGCACACAGGTGAGGTGCCAGTTCACTCTGTAGTTCATGTAGAACACAGCCAAAGTTATTGTCATGTCATAAAATCCTCCAAAGCTAGTTACAAAAATAAAATGGCCAAAGATTCCGAAGACAACCACAAGGTATTCTACAGCTATGTCAAGAATCTAAATGGCAATGCTCAGATCTGCTCAGAGCTCAACAGAATGGCATTAAATATACTGCAGATCGATTCAGTGCCAACTTCATCCCCTTCTCACCCCCCCTAAAGGACCCATCTCAATACCAAAAGATTGCCAAATTCCGGTAATAATGGCCTCACAGGTAAAAAAAACCCACTCTCCAAAGCTAAGAATACAGCATCCATGGGACCAGATGACATCCTGGGCTGTGTACTACATGAACTACAAAATGAACTGCCACCTCACTAAGTGTCATCTTTAATCATAGCCTCACCTTAAGCTTCATGCCCACTGAGTGGTGCACAGCTACAGTTATCCGACTCCACAAGGGGGTCTCCACCTTGGATCTTGGGGACTACCGTCCCATCAGTCTGATGAGCCTGATCTGCAAGGCCATGGAATGTATTGTCATGGAACTTATAAACAAAAACATTGGCAACCTTCAAACACTGGACCCCAACCAGTTTGGGTTCATGAATGGCCGATCTTGTCTCCTGAACCTGACTGACTTCTTCGAATCAGTCTCCAGAGCTGTGGACGAGGGTAAGGTGGTCCACACAGCCTATCTGGACCTCGCCAAGGCTTTCAACACCATCCCCCACTCTGTAATCAAAGATAAACTTACTAAGCTGGGCATTAATCCCTACATCACTCGATGGGTTGCCAACTGGCTTACTGACAGAACCCACACTGTAAAAGTAGCAGACTCCAAATCCAGCCCCCGACAAGTGACAAGTGGAATACCTCAGGGTTCAGTCCTGGGACCACTCTTGTTTGGGATCTACTTCTCTGCAGTACAGGCCAACACTGAGGGACTCTGGCTAACAAAGTTCGCAGATGATTGCAAACTGGGAGCCATTACTGAATCCCCAAATAATGTGGATATTCTAAAAAAGGGGCTTACAGAAACAGATGCTTGGCGCCAGAGCCATGGGCTCAAGCTCACTGCCACGAAATGTATAGTTATCCCCTTTGGGGAAAAAACATGTACCTGTGAATTACCACATAGGTGGCAGTCCACTAAACACAAAGTGTGATAAGACACTTAGGGACACAGGTAGACAGTGGTCTCACCTTCGATAACCACATCGCCACAACAGTCGGGAAATCCTTCTGTGTGGCACACCTCATCACAAAGGTCTTTTCATCCAGAAAAAAGGAGGTCATTGTCCCACTCTACTCATCCCTCATTAGACCCATTATAAAATACAACGCCCCGTTTGGTATGTACCTCTCAAGACATCTGCAACAACTGGAAAGGCCACAGAAATACCTCACTAAAAGAATCACAGGCCTAAAGCAGGTGCCCTATGCTGACCATCTAAAATAACTCCAGCTATACTGTGTCACATATCGTCTACTCAGATCTCTGCTTAACATAAAAGGCCATGTCAAACCCAGAGCTGTTGGATATGCTACACTTAAAGAAATCCCAATCCCTCAGAGCCACACGCTCCAGGGATCTAAACCTTGTCATCACAATGAACAAAACATGCTGGAGGGATAGGTTCCTGACCCAGAGACTCCCCAGACTCAGGAATAGGCTGCCCATACATGTCAAGCAGAGCGCCTCTTTGGCCCTCTTCAACAGGAACCCTGACAATTGGATGTGAGACAGGAAATTCAACCCAGGGATCCAGTCAGTCACCCTGCTAGACAGGGGTCCAGGGAAGTAAATATTGTGGGAAGAAATAGCCAGGGAATTGTTATGGCTAGGCTTGTATAGGCCCTAGGGCCAATAGCCTAGTACCAACCTATGAAGCACATAAGCTGTATTCTTGGTCTTTGCCAGTGCTGTTTTAAACTGTGCAGCAGTAATACTGGGTGCCTGGCAATCTACTGGTATTGTGATTGGTCCTTTGGGGGGGGGGTAAAGTTGCCACTGAATCTGTCGGCCAGTATATTGGCATATCTGTTGGCTCGGTATAGGAGGTACCATTGTGCAGTAGCTCACAGCAAATCTGGGTATTGCCGTGGAAGTTCTTTGCATAACTATAGAAGGCCTTGTGGTTGTCTTTACTGTCTTCTGCAATTCTGTTTTCATAGCTAGCTTTAGAAGATTTGATGAGGGATCTCAACTTTTTGTTGAGGCTGATAAGGGAGTTTTTCCAGTTTTGGGACTTCACCTTATTCCGCATCAGTTTCCTCCCTCTGTTGTAGAGTTTGTTTATGGCAGGGGACCACCAGATTGGCTTCCTTTATTTGGAGGAGGATGTCTTGGTTCTATTGGGTATGGCGAGATCCATCAATTGATTCGGCGGTCATGCAACTATTCTCCATTTGCATGGGTGCCATGAAGTTAGCCACCTCTGTTCTTAGGAGCTCAAAGTTAGCTTCGGAGAAGTTTTTAATGGTGGTTACCTTTGCGGGGGGGTGGGAGGAATGTGGATTTCCAAGGTGATTAGTTTGCTGTTGGATCTAACCAGGGAGGAGTTGATTATTGGTGTAGAGCAATGGTCGCCCATGTTAGTAATGACCAGGTCAAGGATGTTGCTACCTCTAGTGGGGGTAAGAACAAGCTGGTCCAGGGCATTGGAATTAATGAATTCCAGGAAATGCTGGGCAAGTGTTGGTACATGAGTAGTTTTCCCAGTTAATGGAGGGGTAGTTGAAGTCACCCAGTATGAGTGTGTTAGGTTGAACCCTAATATTCTCCAGGGTGCTTAGGAATGTGGAATGAGTGTCTTAGGACATGGTTGGGGACCTATAACAGGCTACGACCTGAATCGCTGTCATATGACAGGAGTCAGAACCAGGCCAGAGGTCCCATGACAACTACTACTCACACATTTAATTAAAGCCTAGCTTTGAAGTTTGGTACTTCCTGTATATTGCACTTTGACCTACCATGCCATCAGGCAACAGTGTTATCCTTCATACTGGTTTGCTGCATTCATCACTGGAGGGCTGGTTTCCTTACACATAAGTTTTCATCATTACTTTGAATCAGCAATTTATTATACTCACCACTAGGTGACAGTACTATGTCTGATTACTAGATGGCAGTATCACATGACAGCCAATCAGTAACTGCATTACTGCCTTTAACAGTCATTTTTTTTGCTTCACTAGCTCCAAATAGTTATCTCGGTACTTACATATTATCGCAACCAGATTTTTGCGGCAGTACCTGATGGTTCCCGCTTATGAAAAATGTTTGTTAATGTTGTCAAACTGTAAAGTAGTGTGTTTTCTTTAACAGTACAGGTTGATTTCTGGGTTGATTTCTGGACTGCTATCAATACAAAGTGCAAAACACACTTGTGGTTTCTTCATGGTATTTACTGGCACCATGTTGCTTCCTGCAAGTCTGGCTGCTGAATCTTCTGTCTTTGGGCCAGCGAATGCTGTGAAGTGTCAGTCATTACCTTCATGTGGTAATCACAGCTCTGTAATTTTTGTCCTGTGACTCACATAACACAGTACGGCAGTAATGACATCAGAAATCAGTTCAGTATATATCCCCCCCCCCCCCGACCATGCCACTATCGCAAAAGCAAACCAAATCAGCATTGCCGACTTCTTCCTTGACAAAGAAACCCATAACCTAGTGTCACCATAATCCACCCTCACTTTTGAAAACCGTTAGGGCGATCTCACATTGCACTGCTTACGTTCAAGAATGTGTACACATTTGTGAGAAACTATGACTTTACCAAAAAGTTATGTCCTGTGTCTGTGTTCTCCTTCTGTGAAGGAGTCTTACCTGACGAGTCCAAACCTTGCATTCATCAGAAAGGCAGCATCCATAACAATCGAAGCGTGGTTCACGCCAAACACCCCTAGGAGTTTTGACATTTTTTCTGCTCTGCAGGTAATCCACACTCTTTGAAATGTAAAACGGAGTATCAATCACGCCTTACAGTGTTTCATGCAGTCATTCCTTTTCAAGTAGGGGCATTTCGCAACTGCAAAAATCTGTTTGCAATAATACGCAAGTACCGTTATCTCATACCCAATGTTTTATTAACCCATTTCCTGCACATCCTGCTTGTTACCACTCCCCAAGTCACCTTTCATGCGTGTCTTACCTCTCAGCCTCTTAAGAGCAAGAAGGCTGGATAAAGCCCCAAATAATGGGGGAACAAAGGCCCAAAAATAGGACACTTTTTAAATAATGCTCTTACAAACTTAGAAAGTTGATAGAATAACAGGTTTTGTATTACCATGAATTTTTTGAAGGATATGAAGTCTGAAACTGAAATGTCTGACATTATTTTCTGACTTTAGTCCTCAATGATTTGCCAGAAAACCACAGTTTTAAGAGAAACAGACAAAAAAAAAATCTGGACAGTCTATGAAAATGTGGACAACTGCGGGGTATTTATTGTGTGTGTGTGCGTGTGTGTGTGTGGGGGGGTTGTTCCACTCTTCCAGTATGAATTAAATTGGCTTTCTTGGTGACTACTTGTATTATTTTCAGCAAATCATACATTCCCACTCTGAAAAGACATAGGTATCATACAGTCCCATCCATTTTTTTCGATAGCCAGTATTCCTTTTACTGAACAAGGTTCCTTTACATGTGGTCAACATTTAATCTATCAATATTTCCCCTTCCCATTTCTTCAAACATGTTGGCTATTAATGAATCTGAACTACAAGACCTCCAGGTCCCCAGTTCAAATGCTGAAATCATTGGTCTTCCCCCTCAGACAGAGCACTTGCTGAGGGACTCTGCCAGCACCCTCTCCTGATCATACCTTTCAAGTGTACAGATTTTCAAGGAATATCCAGATTTTTGCCTCATGTTTTTGGTCTGTTCCTCTGAATATTGACGTCAGAAAATTATGATAGACATTTGAGTTTCAGACTTTACACCCTTCAGAAAATTTGTGTTAATGCAAAACCTGTTATTCTAGCAACTTTCTAAGTTTGTAAAAGCAATATTTAAAACATTGGCCTTTTTTGGACCTTTGTACCCCCCCCCCCCATTACTTATGGCTTTGGCCACATTTTTTGCTCCAAGAAGTTGAGAGGTGTTCTGAGGATGGATGAACCATCAGTACTTACTCACTCCAATCTTTCTCCAGTGGGATCCTCCAGTAGTGGTCTCACTAAATGTACCCAGGTCACATGATGCACTGCCAGTGTCACAACTTCCGTTCTGCGGAGTTTATACCCAACAGTGTTTGCCTTATATGGAGTCCAACGATGCAGAAACTGCTTGCTTTCAGGCTGCAGGAATAGAATCTCTGATGACCAACTCATAACCCAAGCTTCTTTCTCTTTCTTCAGATACAAATTAAGGCATTTCTAGGGGGGAAGAAAAGCCTACCAACAGAAGACATTGTGAGGCTCAGGGTTTCTCCATAGGAGTAGTCATCTGAACTGGGAACCAAAATATACGAAAGACTCGCTGTTCTTCTTTATTGCAAACGGAACAATGGCCACCCGTCACTCAACATACCTCTAAGAACCCTGATTTGGAGGGAATAACGCATAAACCCATCTGGTATCTTGCATAAGGCTAAGCATGGGATGCATTGCTCAGAGTTGTACATGACAATCAAGGCTCAAAGGCATAACAGGCCAGCTCCATTCCTGGTTCTGGTATCAGGCCATACTCCCACACAGTGTATTCTCACATGTGGGATTAGAATTTCTAATAAGTTCAGATCCTGAACTGTAAACCCTAGTGTAGGATGACTTCACAGATCTCCCCCAACCTGAGCCAGAAGGGAATCCTAGGCCCAGGGATAGGTGAACTAAGAGACTGCTGCCGGTGATCAGGTAGATTGGCACCAAGCTATACATCATGGAACTTGCATTTTCCCACTTTTGGTTAGAAAACTGGGGGGAAAGGCAGCATCTACACCCTGGAATACACCTTCTTTAGGTCCCTTGTTATCTAATGTGCAAAGCAGATAACAAGGACTCTGGCTTGTACCCAAGAACAAGCTTATCACCTGCAGGGACTGAAAGACCACTTTTTGAAACATTTACCTTTGGCAGAGCTTGGCTGTAACCTACCCTCTGTTTCTCAGTAAATCTAACAATGCTGCATAAGAGACCTGGATCTGTACATGGGACCCTTCTTCTACTTATTCGCACATGAGGAACCCAACCAGTAGCACCCTCCCTGAAGAAGGGTCAGTCAGGAGTTTATCCCCATGTCATTCGCAGGTAACAGGGTATGAACCGTCAGCAGTTATGACACGGCTTTTACACTGTGCTACTCTTCTTTGCAATACAGATATTGCTTATGTGGTTTCTGCTTATTATATATTGTCAACCAAACAGACTTTGACATTATCCGTGTTCAACCTTGGGTAATACACCTATCTATCTATATATATATATATATATATATATATATATATATATATATATATATTTCTATATACACATATATGTACTACGGGTCTAGGACACATGCCCGACTAGCATATGTCTGAATCACAAAACATCGAACACACATACATGAAAGCACTTGACATCGAAAAGCGCTTCCATGTATGTGTAGTTCAAAAAGAAAAAACTATGTTTCTGCAGGGGGGCTTTGCCCTCCTGCACCCCCCCCTACTTTATTATTCTCACTCCGAGATCGCACTATAGTGGGGAAAAGGGAATTTTCCCTTACCCGCACTGTAGTCCTATCTACAAAACAGGCACATATACATGGAAGTGCTTGTCGATATTAAGCGCTTTGTCATGTATGTGTGTTCGATGTTTTGTGATTCGGACATATGCTAGTCGAGAATGTGTCCGGATCCCATGTACTACATAATGTAACCTTTCAAGGAGGCTCCAACTTTGTCTTAAAGTTTAACTGTGCTTTGAATGCAGTGATCCAAGAGACAGTATTTTCTTCATCTAAAACAAAGGGCTTGACTACAGCCCAGAGGCAATGACTGGCCTAGAAACAGCTGTTCTGTTTGAGAAAGCAGTTAGAAACAAAACCGTCTCCCTATGCAAAGAATTCAAGTAGAAGAGTAAGAGAAATGTACAGTAAGTCTGCTTTTATGTTTCTCAGTCGTTTTTCTTAAACACTGTACTACATATTTCAAAAGCTAAAACATGTTCCCTCATTCAGTGGCTGCCACTTTCTGGACAGAAAAAAAACCATCTCCCATTCCAGTGCCAATGAAGTCCTTAAATTGTTAGATAAACACAGACTGAGACATAGAAAGAGGGTAGTCCTTTTAAACACTCCATAGATCAAGAGTTTCTTGTAAAACATATAGAGTACAGACACAGCTTTGTTGTAACATTAAGTTCTTTATACCACAAAATGGCAGTCACAACTAACATATATTCACATGATATACTTTTTTTTTTTTTTTTTTAGAAAATGAATATTTACTTAACTCTCACTGTTGTGATGGAAGCCATTGTCATCTCTGCTCCTTACATGACTTTCTAAATGAGAAAATTCAAAGACCCATGTTCTAAGGATAAGGACCCCTTCCCCAACTGCATGCTCTCATGTCAAGAATGCGGCTGGCAGATCATCTTCTGCCAGTGAGCTGCTTTATCTCTGAATAATAGGGGCTTGCATAACAGTTAAGATGTTCACCTTACAGACCCAAGACACAGGGGTTAATTCTCACCTTTAGGCTACACTTAAAAATCCCCCCCCCCCAAGAGTCATTAGCCTAGTAATCAACTATGATCTGGGACACTCCCCCCAGTCCCATCTCTTTACTTCATTCTACCTAATAGACTCCTTCTGCACTTGTTTTTAGTCATTTTTAATTTAATTGCATTTTTTAAACTGTTTGGTCTAGCATTGCTACATACTCAAGTGTGTTAGCTTGCACTGCATTTGAATTGTTTTTACTGATGTTTTAGCTACTTTTCTGTATAAAAAAAATAAAAAATCTAAGCCTGTTTTCTACCTTTCCTGTAACTAATGTAGTCCAGATTCAGATTTGCTGTATCCAGGACTGTATGTAAGCTTCTGAACCCCCCCCCCCCCCCCCAAGCTTTATGTGTTGGAGGGAAGCCTTCTAGCTTATCAGTGGGAGTGGTAAGCACAAGGTAACCTATCTACCACCTAAGGAGTGGTTCTGGCCCAGAAATTGTAGTTATTGGCCGTTTGGGCAGCTTTTCCATCTCTCTCAACTTTGATTTAAAAGCCCGCATTTGCACTAGTTTCCCCCCTTTCCTGTAACTAGTTTAGTCCAGATACAGATTCTTAATTTAGCACTTGAATTTCCTTATTCATGATCAGCACTTGTTCAGAACTTGTAAGCACTAAGTAAACTTCTAATTACTACAGCACTCAACCTTCCTCATTACCTAGAGGAAAACAGTTTTGGTACTCACATTACTCACTTATCTAGAGGAAAATAGTTTTTTATTCAGGCATGTCTAAGGCTCAGCTCCCAGTGTTCTCTCCTGTCTATCTGATGAATCTGGGCATCTTGGGGCAATGTAGAAATTGCCTCATGTACACAAACAACCCTCTCCTCCTACCACCCAACACTACAACCTGTGAGAGATGCACTTATCTAGCCAAACTGGAGGTAAAGCTCTCTCCAATCAAGACTGAACTTGACAGTCAAGAGGAGAAGGTAAACACTTGCACCACACCATACTCATCACGTTGTCTCACTAAATCTACACCACCAAAATCCACACATAGAAACACAAAATCATTCACGGAGGCTCTCAATAATAATCTGCTCAAGCAACAGAGACCTCCAAAGCAGAAATGCAAGCAACCTCCACCCCACCAACACAACCCAAATGCCACATAGCCCGCAGACTCAGTGTGCCACTCAACCACAGCCAATAAGGCAAAACAACGTACCCAACACACTAGTCATAGGTGACTCTATAGTCAGGCACACTGATGTCCCACTCATCAGGCTAAACAAGGAGAAGGTTACTGTCAGCTGCCTGTCAGGTGCCAGGATCCGCCACATAACCCACGCACTCAGGTCACTCCACAACAAGTACAAATATGACTCTGTCATTGTCCATATTGGTGTGAACGACCTGAGATATACCTCCCTGGACTACATGAAAAGAGACATGGAAGAGCTCTCTGATCTTGTAGCCCAGGCAGGTATGACCCTAGCCCTGAGTAGCATTCTGCCATCACCCAGAATGATGCAGCAGTACAAGGACAAAATGATTGACTTCAACAATTGGCTAAGCTTCTGGTGCCATTCTAAGGAGATCCAGTATCTGTCTGCCTGGGATGACATGGTCGACAGACCACGATGCTTTGCCAGAGATGGCCTGCACCTGTCACCCCTGGGATTCCGGATACTGGCTAAGGTTCTTGCGTCTCCTATAGTGCCTTTTTTAGGCAAGGTTCAAATGACAAATTCACCACCATAACAGGAACAGGCAAGCAAAAACTGAGAGTGATGCTACTCAGTGCTAGAAGTCTAAATCTCAAAATGCACTCACTCAAGGCACTCCTTAAAATGGAGAACATCGATATCTGTGCAGTTGACTGAGACCTGGTTCAAGGCTCCAGAGAGCACCCCTGCACTACCAGGCTATAACTCATACCACACTTTTCGGCCATGTAACCTGGACCGGAACACCAAAGGTGGAGGTGTGTCCATATTCATTAAGGATATCCACACCTCCAGGCTAGTTGCTCAGCATAATGCAGCCGAGGTTATCCAAGTGCAATGAACTCTGGGCAAAACTGCAATCCAAATTGTAGCTTGCTACAGATCACCCATCATGCCCCAGGATTCCCACTCCTCTTTTCTTGATGTACTGGAAAATATTAGGGTTCAACCAAACACCCTAATAATGGGCAATTTCAACTACCCCACCATTAACTGGGAAAACTACTCATGTACCAACTCCTTCGCTCAACACTTTCTGGAATTCATAAATTCCAATGCCCTGGATCAACTTATCCACAGCCCCACCAGGGTCAACAATATCCTAGATCTAGTCATTACCAACATGACTTACCGGTGTTCCACACCTGAAGTCAACACCTCATTGGTCCGATCCGACCATAAGCTAATTAACCTAGATATCCACATCCTGCCCCCAACCCCCCATTAAGGAAACCATGGTTAAAAATTTCTCCAAAGCCAACTTCATGCTTCTTAAGAAAGAAGTGGTGAACTTCATGACACCCATGCAGATGGGCAATACAGTTATGACTACTGAATCCTACACAATTGCACTTTATAAGCACTTACATGAGTGCATGGATCGTGCTATCCCAAACAGAACCAAGACGATATCCTCCAAAAAAAGGAAGCCAATCTGGTGGTCCCCTGCCATAAACAAACTGTACAACAGAAGGAAGAAACTGTTGCAAAAGAGAGTAAAATCCCATGAGTGGAGGAGCTCCCTGGTCAGCCTCAGTAAGAAGTTGCGATCCCTGATAAAATCCTCCAAAGCTAGTTACAAAAACAAAATCGCCACTGATTCTAAAGATAACCACAAAGCATTCTATAGCTATGTCAAGAATCTCAATGGCAACACTCAGATCTGCTCTGAGTTACAGCACAATGGCACTAAATATACAGACACAACTGATATTGCCAACATCCTGGCAGATAGTTTCAGTGCTAACTTTACTCCTTTCTCTCCCCCTAAAGAGCCCATCTCTATACTGGAAGAATGCAAAGTTCCTGTAATCACGGTTGCACAGGTAAAAAACACACTCTCCAAAGCCAAGAACACAGCATCCATGGGACCAGACAACATCCCAGGCTGCGTTCTACACGAACTACAAAACGAACAGGCAACCCACCTAAGTACCATGTTCAATCATAGCCTCACCTCAGGCTTTGTGCCTGCTGAATGGCACACAGCGATGGTTATCCCACTCCACAAGGGGGGAGCCACCATGGACCCTGGGAACTACCGCCCCATTAGCCTGACGAGCCTGGTCTGCAAGGCCATGGAATGTATCATCATGGAACTTAAGACATTGGTAATCGCCAAACTCTGGACCCCACCAAGTTCGGATTTGTAAAAGTCAGATCATGTCTCCTAAACCTGATAGACTTCTTTGGAGCAGTCACCAAAGCCGTAAACAAGGGTAAGGTGGTTCACACAGCCTATCTAGCTCTTGCCATGGCTTTCGACACCATCCCACAATCTGGAATTATAGATAAACTCACTAAACTAGGTATAAATCACTATGTCACAAGATGGGTTGCCAACTGGCTCACTGACAGAACCCACACTGTGAAAGTAGCAGACTCCAAATCCGACTTCAGACCAGTGACAAGTGGAGTACCACAGGGTTCAGTCCTGGGTCCTCTCCTGTTTGGTATCTACTTCTCTGAAGTACAGGCTAACACAGAAGGTCTTTGGCTAACGAAGTTCGCAGATGACTGCAAACTAGGAGCCATAATCGAAACTCCTAACAATGTGGACATCCTACAAAAGGGCCCCACTGAGACAGATGCCTGGTTTCAAAGCCATGGCCTCAAGCTCAATGCCAAAAAGTGCATTGTCATCCCCCTTTGGTAAAAACTCTGTACCCATGAACTACAACATAGGCGGTAGTATACTTAACACCGAAAGTGTGATAAGAGACCTTGGGACACAGGTGGACTGTAGTCTCTCCTTTGATAATCACATCGCCACAGTAGTCAGGAAATCCTTCTACATGGCACACCTCATCACAAAAAGTGTCTCATCCAGAAAAAAAGAGGTCATTGTTCCCCTCTACTAATCACTCGTTAGACCCATTATAGAGTACAACGCCCTTTTTGGTATGTACCTCACAAGACATCTACAACTGGAAAGGCCGCAGAAATACCTCACAAAGAGGATTACCAGCCTCAAACAGATGCTGTACGCAGACAGTCTCAAAAAACTCCAGCTTTACTCAGTCGCATATCGCCTACTCAGAGGTGATCTCTGCCTAACAAACAAAGCTATGTCAAACCCAGAGCTGTTGGACATGCTCCACTTAAAGAAATCCCAATCCCTCCGAGCTACACACTCTAAGGACCTAAACCTTGTCACCACAATAAATAGAACATGCCGGAGGGATAGATTCCTGTCCCAGAGACTTCCCATACTCTGGAATAAACTACCTATCTATGTCAAACAAAGCTCCTCATTAGCACTCTTCAAGAAAAATCTTGATGATTGGATGGGAAATAGGAAATTCACCCTGGGGATCACTTCTGTGGCTCTGCTCGATAGGGACACAGGAAAATAATTTTCTTGGGTGGCAAAAGCCAGAGTACCTTTTTGGCTGGACTTGTATAGGCCCCAGGGCCAATAGCCTAGTACCTACCTATGAACATAAGCTATGCAATGGGACATTGTGTTTTAAAGAGGTGTACTTCTGTACATGTTATATATGGGCAATAAGCAAACACAAGATGACAGAAAAGAATGACAAAGAAAGTAGCAGGAAAGGCAGTCAAACGCAAGACCCTACCTGATGAAAGATAGCCAAGTCAGTCAAGAATAAAAAACGCAAGACCCTACCTGATGAAAGATAGCCAAGTCAGTCAAGAATAAAAAACGCAAGACCCTACCTGATGAAAGATAGTCAAGTCAGTCAAGAATAAAAAACGCAAGACCCTACCTGATGAAAGATAGCAAAGTCAGTCAAGAATAAAAAACGCGAGACCCTACCTGATGAAAGATAGCCAAGTCAGTCAAGAATAAAAAAACGCAAGACCTTACCTGATGAAAGATAGCCAAGTCAGTCAAGAATAAAAAACGCAAGACCCTACCTGATGAAAGATAGCCAAGTCAGTCAAGAATAAAAAACGCAAGACCCTACCTGATGAAAGATAGCCAAGTCAGTCAAGAATAAAAAAACGCAAGACCCTACCTGATGAAAGATAGCCAAGTCAGTCAAGAATAAAAAACGCAAGACCCTACCTGATGAAAGATAGCCAAGTCAGTCAAGAATAAAAAACGCAAGACCCAACCTGATGAAAGATAGCCAAAGTCAGTCAAGAATAAAAAACGCAAGACCCTACCTGATGAAAGATAGCCAAGTCAGTCAAGAATAAAAAACGCAAGACCCTACCTGATGAAAGATAGCCAAGTCAGTCAAGAATAAAAAACGCAAGACCCTACCTGATGAAAGATAGCCAAGTCAGTCAAGAATAAAAAAACGCAAGACCCTACCTGATGAAAGATAGCCAAGTCAGTCAAGAATAAAAAACGCAAGACCCTACCTGATGAAAGATAGCCAAGTCAGTCAAGAATAAAAAACGCAAGACCCTACCTGATGAAAGATAGCCAAGTCAGTCAAGAATAAAAGTAAAGTTGTGAAAAAATTTACTTATCTAGAATACTGTGTAGAATTTTGAAGATCGAATCTTTGTAATGATTATGGAAAGTGGCACTTTACAGAACAACAACAAAACAGTGTGCACAGTCTATACCGCAAGTCAAAAAGTTAACAGAAATAACTTAGTATGGACAATCTGAAAGAGGTACAGGAGGGTATGACGGAAAATGTAAACTACATCAGAGGATCCATAAATCCCAAGAACAATCCTTCAAACAAAGAAAAACGTACTAATAAGAAAACACAGTTGTGTAGATTACTGGAGGATGGCATAAGAGAAAATATTTCATAGAAAGGGTGGTGAATAATTAAACACACTACACATACAGGTTGATAGAGATTAAGCTATGCCTACATCCTTACAATTATCTGAAAGCAAACTAATCTAGTTAAAGAAAAACAGGGAGTGAATCCAAGAACACAGACACTAGGCATGACTCAAACTAAGCCGTCATAAAAAAAAAAATAAAAATAAGGGGTTAGAATCCATTTTGCTGTGCGAGACTTTGGCAAGAAAAGCAACTCATTGAAATGTCTCCCTTAATGTAATACAAGTAAATGTTTTTTTTTTTTTTTAAGAGGGAGGCTGTTTTTCCCCACCTCCCATATAGAGTTCTCCATTAATTATACTAATTACAGGATATCACCACCTTGAACAAAGGGACCAATTTTTGACAAGTTTTCCTAATCATCAAAATGTCTCTCTTACAGACTGCTCCTCAGACATAAGTATCACTTTGTAACTAAACTATTAAGAAAGAAAAGGGGCAGACTTGGTTGGGCAAGCACTCCTTATCTGGCACAAATATCGAAAGAATGGTCAGTGATTCAAGTAAATATGTGAAAGAACCAACCCTAAAAAATGAAAACTTGGCCATTAAACACAACAGAGCTCTTTGATAAATATGATTTGCAGTTCTTGAGAAAGGATCCCTAATTTCCTCACTGCCATTTTCATTAAATGTGACAGTAAAAGCCTTGCATCTGGTGTCTTGGGTAAGTAGTCTCTTTCTGATGTGAATTTCAGACAGACAAATTAGCAGTTAGCAATAATTAAAAAAAAACAAACCTGCACTCCATAATTAACAATGTAACTGCCTCCATCTGGAGAGGAACTGCACTGTGCTTTGAGCCTGCAGCCTGGGGATTTCTTTGTTTGAACCGATTTGTATTGTACTGTTCACTGTTGGTATAAATGGGTCGCAATGAACCATTAGCACCAGAAGCGTCATGACATCCAAAATAAAGGGGCTGTCACAGAGAGATGAAAATGAGAAGTTTAAGAAAAAACAAAACATTTCAACTTGGACAAGTCAATGATACCTCGAGTACATCTTGTCGGATGAATCTCACAGCTGCTGACATCCGATACAGAAGGCATCTTGAATCACGACAACTGTAAACAGATGCAAACTGTGCAATATGCCAAACCAAACTATCAATACAAGTTCTAAGATGCAACGGTCCCACACAGATAGGGAAAAGAAATGTCTTTCATTACTACATCTGCTAAGGAAGGTTACAAAATACTGTAACAAGGTCAAATAAAGGCTGTTAAAGTGTCACAAAGTCAGAATATGTTAGTAATATTAGACAAGGACACAGTTTTATACACAGAATATGAGGTTATGTCATACTGACACAAGGTAATATCAAGAAACTGCTTTTGACAGTGTAGCTCTCTTTCATGGAAGGTTAAAGTTTAACCATCTACAGACACACTGGTGGTTTTAAGTGACTGTCCATGATTTATTAACTGTTAATACCAAATAAGCACAATTTTGAGACACCCAGGAACATGGGCTGGGTAGAGATTTATTTGCTCAGAATCACACTATACATGTTGGAATACTGGAACACTGGGAATCAAACTTTGGTCAACAAACTAAAACTCCACTGCTACAATCCACTAAGCCATGCTGTCAGCTGCCTAGAATTCTTTGACTAACCAGCTGTTTCAGTGTACAGGTTAAGACAGCTAAAAAACTGACCCACGTGACACAGAGGCACATTAATGAGTGTTTAAACTCTGAAAGCAGCTCTGAACCTTTTTTCTCAAAGTTCACGGGCAAAGTCCTCAAAGCAGGGGCACAGTTACCAGCATTAACTGCTTAACGCTGACAGAACATGCTTTGTATCAACACATGTTATTTGAAGGAAAAAGAAGTCTGCAACTGTAGTGTATGGAATTATATAGTGGCCCTCACTGCTTGTAATGTATAAAATTATGTAGTGGCAGTGGTCCTCACTGCTTGTAATGTGTGGAATGATATAGTGACAGTGGTCCTCACTGCTTGTAATGTGTGGAATTGTATAGTGGCAGTGTCCCTCACTGCTTGTAATGTGGGGAATTGTGTAGTGGCAGTGGTCCTCACTGCTTGTAATGTGTGGCTTTCTATAGAGTCTAAACTCAAAATTACCCTTAGAAACAAAGCATGGGCTTTATGGCATTCTTCTAAAGACCCACAAGATCACATTAAATACCGGCAATCCAGGAATGAAACCAAAAAATCTATTTTACAAGACAAAAAAACAATACTACTGTAATTTACAGACAGTAAATCAAAATAACCCTCAGAAGTTTTGGGCAGGTTTAAATAATCTACTACATCCTGGACAAACTTCAACCCCAATCCCTGCTGCTATTATTGATAAAACCCCTGAAGATGTTTCTGATAGTTTTAACCAATTCTTTACTGAGACAATTCAAGCCCTAGCTAGCCAACTACCTCCTAGCTCCCCTTGTCCTGAAAGTAGCACCCCTAGAAACCTACTCGCGTTCAGCTGCCAACCAGTCGCCACTTCACTTATCCGTACCTTGATCAAAAAATTAAAACCCACTGCACTTTCTGCTGATCAACTCCCTGCAGAGTACCTACAAAAATCAGCTGATGCTATTGCTTACCCCGTCTCAATACTAATCAATCGAACCATAGTAATAGCTAAAATTCCCACCATCTGGAAAATATCCTATGTAATTCCACTTCACAAAGGAGGCAGCTCTACTGAATTCTCCAATTATAGGCCAATAGCTATATTCTCTCCACTTGCAAAGATTATGGAAAAATGTATTCATAGACAACTCATGCACCACCTAATCCAGAATCGCCTTATGGCAGACACTCAGCATGGCTTCCGTCCTTATCACAGCACTACTTTAGCCCTCCTAGCTTTACTAACACCATAAACCATAATCGCAACAATAATTATATATCCTCAGCCCTCTTTTTGGATCTTTCCAAGGCATTCGATATGGTTGATCACCAACTTTTAATCCACACCCTGCAAACATTCTGTCTAGATACTGGAGCCCTCCAATTGTTTCAATCCTACCTGAATGGTCAACAGCAGGCTGTCCTCTGGCAGAACAAACTCTCTAACCTTCTACCTAACACCCTTGGAGTACCACAAGACTCTATACTAGGGCCCTTGCTGTTCTCCATCTTCATTAACGACCTTTATACTGTCATCCCAAAAGTCAGCTGTATCCAATATGCCGATGACTCTACTCTGATTTGCTCAGCCACATCTCCAGTAGAGTTATGGTCAGCTACCCAGACCACCTTTAATACAGTAGAAAACTGGCTTTCTGAACATCGTCTGATCCTAAATCCCAAAAAAACTAAAATGCTGTTATTTTCACCAACACGTAGGTCTACCGCTTTCACCTTTACCATAAAATCAAATGATGGCACAATAATCTCCCCTGACCCCTCTACAAAACTATTAGGTGTCGTCATAGACAATAATCTAAAATTTGACCTACATGTTAACCAAACTATCAAAACCATCAATAAAAAACTAGGGTCACTTTATAGAATAAAAGCCTTCCTAACCCCTCCAGCTAAAATTGCCATAGCTCGCTCTCACCTTCTTTCAACCCTTCTGTATGCATCCCCTCTACTCTCGAATTTAAACAAGACTGTCCTTAACAAACTCTCAGTTTGCTACAACCACATTGCCAGGTTTGCCTTTGCCACTGGGCTGCCTTTTAGGACACATCATTGCATCAATCTAAATCAGCTTGGGTGGCTTGAACTACCCAGCCTAATCCAGTATAACCAACTGATTATGGCCTATAAAATCCTCTATAATCTGGACAATACTCCTGCACTTAAAATATTATCACCCCTATAACAATCCTAGACCGCTTCGATCCTCTAACAAACTACTAATTCAGACTAGCAAAATTAATAACACAGCCGGTGATTCTGTCTTTGCAAACTCTAAGTAGATCCTGGAACTCTCTTCCAGCTGATATTACCTTACTTTCCACCTTAGGTCAATTTAAAACTAGACTCAAACAACATTTGTCACTTAACTGGCTATGTCAATGTATCAAGCCTGGCTAAACTCTCTAGAATGTGTAAAAATCGGTTAACCAGTTTACTGTGTAATTTAATTTAATCCTGACTTGTGCTCAGGATTAACTGTAACCTGTGGAACTTGTTTAACTTGCTTACTTATGTAATGTCTGTAAATAGTCTGTTTGCAATATGTAATGCTGGTATTATGTAATGCTGTATCTGCTTACCCTTGGAGCTTTTCTCCCCGGGCCTCTGCTGAAAATGAACATGCATCCAGTTGGACTATCCCGGTCAACAAATTTATTTATTTTACATTTGTTAACCGGGGTAGTCCAACTGGATATATTTCCATTTTCAGCAGAGGCCCGGGGAGAAAAGCTCTACAGTAACATTTAAATGTTTATAATGTACAATTTTGTGAGAAAAAGGAAACATGAAAGTGTAAGACAAACAGTACATGAGAGAACAGTAGTTCCAAAGTCAATACTATCTAAGAAACAATACCATATACAAAGAGAAATATTTACACCAATATAAAAATAATACAATCGTTAGAAATCAGTAGAGAGCCTTAGCTACAGTAAAATAAGCTAATTAAGAAATACAGGAACTTTGAAAGGAATAAGATACTCATACAGTAATGTATGTGAGGTTGTTAACAAATATGTTCACAGTTAGTTCATCTCCTATTTTTAGGAAATAGTTTAAAGTAGTTTATGCTACTAAGGGGTAAGTAGTGTTTGAAAAAAGGGGAGAAAGGATATAGAAACATGGCAAAAAAGAATGCAGACAATTAGTCAGGGTAACAGCAAGGGCATAACCAGTTCGTTATAAGATGTTGTTTCAGCCTTTGTTTAAAGAGTGGGAAGGAGGGAAATGCAGTTAGATCTGATGGCAACATGTTCCAGAATGTTCCAGTGGTATTTGAAAACAAGGAGTCACCTGCCATGTTATTAGATTTGGTATTGCTAGCCAGTAGTTTAGTGGAGGAGCATAAGGAGTTGAGGGGTACATAGGGGGTAACAAGGTTAGTGAGTATCGGTGGGTTCTTGGGCTGGTACAATACCCTATGAATAATGGTAAGTTGGGAGAGTATCAGAATGTTGTGGAGGGAGTTGAGGTTTACATGGGGGTAACAAGGTTAGTGTGGGTTCTTGGGCGGGTACAATATCCTATGAATAATGGTAGGTAGGGAGAGTATCAGAATGTTGTGGAGGTGTTCTTGGGCTGGTACAATACCCTATGAATAATGGTAAGTAGGAGAGTATCAGAATGTTGTGGAGGAGCGTAGGAGTTGAGGTTTACATAGGGGTAACAAGGTTAGTGTGTTTTCTTGGGCTGGTACAATATCCTATGAATAATGGTAAGTTGGGAGAGTATCAGAATGTTGTGGAGGAGCGTAAGGAGTTGAGGTTTACATGGGGGGTAACAAGGTTAGTGAGTATCGGTGGGTTCTTGGGCTGGTACAATATCCTATGAATAATGGTAAGTAGGGAGAGTATCAGAATGTTGTGGAGGAGTGTAAGGAGTTGAGGTTTACATAGGGGGTAACAAGGTTAGTATTGGTGGGTTCTTGGGTTGGTACAATACCCTATGAATAATGGTAAGTTGGGAGAGTATCATAATGTTGTGGAGGAGCGTAAGGAGTTGAGGTTTACATAGGGGGTAACAAGGTTAGTGAGTATCGGTGTTTTCTTGGGCTGGTACAATATCCTATGAATAATGGTAAGTTGGGAGAGTATCAGAATGTTGTGGAGGAGCATAAGGAGTTGAGGTTTACATAGGGGGTAACAAGGTTAGTGAGTATTGGTGGGTTCTTGGGCTGGTACAATATCCTATGAATAATGGTAAGTAGGGAGAGTATCAGAATGTTTTTTAGTTCAAGCCAGTTAAGTTGCTTTAAGTTCAGACAGTGATGGGTTCTAAATGGGTTCCCAGTGGCAAACCTTGCAATATTACTATAGGAGTTAGTTAGTTTAGTGAGATTACTTTTCTTTAGGTTGGTATAAATGGGGGAAGCATAAAGAGTGGAGATTAAATGTGAGTGGGCAATAGTAGCTCTGTAAAATAAAATAAAAATAGTGGCAGTGGTCCTCACTGCTTGTAATGTGTGGAATTGTATAGTGGCAGTGGTCCTCACTGCTTGTAATGTGTGGAATTGTATAGTGGCAGTGGTCCTCACTGCTTGTAATGTGTGGAATTGTATAGTGGCAGTGGTCCTCAGTGCTTGTAATGTGTGGAATTGTATAGTGGCAGTGGTCCTCAGTGCTTGTAATGTGGAATTGTATAGTGGCAGTGGTCCTCAGTGCTTGTAATGTGTGGAATTGTATAGTGGCAGTGGTCCTCAGTGCTTGTAATGTGTGGAATTGTATAGTGGCAGTGGTCCTTAGTGCTTGTAGTGTGTGGAATTGTATAGTGGCAGTGGTCCTCAGTGCTAGTAATGTGTGGAATTATATTGTGGCAGTGGTCCTCAGTGCTAGTAATGTGTGGAATTATATACTGGCAGTGGTCCTCACTGCTTGTTGTTGTTGTGTCTTTCGGCTTTTCCCGGTTAGGAGTCGCCACAGCAGAACTCCGGTCTGCTAATGATTGGCAGTAGATTTTTACATGCCGAGTTGCCGGCCCTGACGCACAACCATCAACGAAGGTACGCCCATTCACGCATGTCTCCACACAGAAGACGCTTAGCTGAGAATCGAACAGAACGTCTTACTGTGAGGCGACAATGCTACTGCAGCACTGGTCCTCAGTGCTTGTAATGTGTGGAATTATATAGTGGCAGTGGTCCTCACTGCTCTTTCATATAATTTCACATTTTACAAGGAGGATGAACAAAACTTTAAAGCAAAATCAGACTTGAAGGTTATGATGTCTGCATTTTCTGAACTGAAGACTCCCCACCTCCCCATTTGCAGCTACCACATTTAGGTGTGGTTAAAGCTTCGCATTGCTACAACTTCTGTGTCAATGGCAGCAGTTATACATATTTCAGAAGTGTCAGGCCATGCGACTTGACTGGATATGGAGCCAGGATCTGTAAGAAAAGTGGGCCTTTTTGGTTACAAACCTGGGATATTTCAACAGTAACTTTGATGCTGAACCTCAGTAAATATAGGCTGATGTTCTAGTGGGATGAAAATCTATGCTGCACTTAACCTTACCAGCATAAGAACCCTTGACTACTGACCAATCTGGGGTGGTCACCACTTGCCTTGGGTAAATGTTACAAAAAGGAAGCAGCAACAACAGTGTTTTATGACCATTCTGCACTGTCTGAATCCTCTCCTCCTATCAAGTTTTCTGGAGGAAGACTGACTTAGACTCAGGCAGGCCTCAGATTCTGACTGTGTTTACAAATACGTGTCCTGTAGTTTCAGCTTTGACATTACGGGATCATGGGTGACAATTGTGAATGGGTTTGCAAGACAACAGTGCACCTCAAAGTTAAAATCTGTGCATGGAGTGAATTGGGAGCAGTTCATACTCCCCGCCTCTTGGTACATGAAAATGCAGATGGGAAAACACGAGTGCGTGTATTATGTTTGCCCAAGTGGTGGCACTATTCCAGCATGCACCTCCCTTCTTCCTTCTCAACCTCCTCTTGGTCTTAAGTCCTATAACTTACACTACACCACTGTCTCAGGCAGCATATTCCAGTGCTATTCAATGGTCTAGCTTGAAATATCCCTCTTGCAGCTGCTACATGGTATTGCTTTATTCTATACTTCCTCTTCAGTTCCACCCACTGTGACTGTCCATAGAAAATCCAATTCATCCAATCATATACCTTGTTTTTCTCTTTTTGTACTTCTTCCACCCCTCCATGCCTTATTTTATTTTACTTGTTAAATTGATAAACCAGCTAGCACAAGTTCCTCCTTTCAGAGGCAGTCTGGGAGCGTTGTTAAGTGGCTTGCTCAGAGCCAAAGGACATACAACTGAGACTTGTGGAAAATCAAACCACGGACAACATATCGAAGCTTGTTAGCAAACCATAGCCTTCATCCCCTGCACTAAGCTGCAAGGTATCCATTCACAGTTTGTGCTCTTCCTATATGGCTGTAGAAGTTTAAAAGATATACTGGCAAACAAGATCTTGGCTTGCAGTGCCTCAAACTCTAGACATGCTAGTCAGCTCAGGGTCAAGAATATTAAATACTGTGCTTCCAGTCTGCAGTTCATATTTACTTATATAGAAGTTGAAAAGAACAGAAAAAATACACTTTACACAGGGAGTTCATTCAGCTTTGCTCAGTCACTTGCAGTCTCAAACTTTTTGTGGTAAATGTTCATACTTTGCAGGCTTTGCACAGTTGTGTTTCCTTACAATCATACACAGTCTCCTTCAAACAGGATTCTAACAAAGTAGCCAGCTAAAAGCTAAAATCACAAGACAGAGCAGCAGGCGTCTCTCACATGCAAAGATAAGCCAAGATACCTTCCCTAAGTTCCTCACAAGCAAGGATAAAGTACAGTTTTGTACCTACCATAAATGTAGATGTCCGATAGGTATGCATCTGCAGTCCTTACATATGGGGTTGTCCTGCCTCAGGCAGCCCTTCGGGATTCCAAAGTCTGGGTCCGGCTGATGTCGCCCTCTCCCGGCGTCGCAGAGCCTGGGGTATAAAAGCGTCAGCCGACGCCATCTTCCTCAGTTTTTCTTGCCCCAGATGCCAGGTGCCCTCTAAGAAAGACTAAATTTGGAGAGATGCAAAAAATTTCAAACATGCACAGTAATATAAAACAAATACACTGTAATAGATAACCCCAGCTAGCTATAAGAGGGATAAGTACCCAGGAAATACCACAGAGGGGAAGGAGGGAGGGTAAACCTGACTGCAGATGCATACCTATCGGACATCTACATTTATGGTAGGTACAAAACTGTACTATGTCCTTCAAGGATGCATCTGCAGTCCTTACATATGGGTAGAATACCATAGCCAAGCTGGGGGTGGTAGGATCTAAGAAAGGGGTGGTGTAGCTAAAATGCCCTGCAGGACTGCCGTAGCAAAGCCTGCTCTGGATCTGGAATATAAGGGTAAGTTGTAATGCTTGGAAAATGTATGCACGGAGCTCCATGTAGCAGCTTCTAAAATGTCCTTGGTAGCCACCCCTCTTAAGAAGGCTGTGGCTCTGGTGGAATGAGGTCTGATGTTAGCTGGCACAGTTTTGCCATGAAAAGAGTAACATAATCGAATGCAATTCCCTATCCATTTTGAAATTGTCTGTTTGGAAATTGCTTTTCCTTGTACACCAGCAGCATATGCTACAAATAGCTGGTCAGTTTTTCTGTAAGTCTTAGTTCTGTCCAAGTAGTAGCGCAACTGTCTGTGAATGTCCAGGGTATGCAGAAGTTTCTCCCCTTTGTTTTGTGGATTTGGAAAGAAGGTAGGCAGGTGAATAGCTTGGTTCAGTGAGACCCTGGATACCACCTTTGGCATGAAGGAAGGATTGGTTCTCAGTGAGACTCTGTCCTGATGAAAAATAAGAAATGGTTGTATGCCATGAGGGCCTGCAACTCAGATACTCTTCTTGCTGAGGTTATGGCCAGAAGGAAGGCAGTCTTCCAAGACAGGAACTGTAGTTCTGAAGATGCTGCTGGTTCAAAGGGAGGTAGAGTTAATTTTTCCAACATGAAGTTAAGGTCCCATGTAGGCACTGGTGGTTTCCTTGGAGGATTGATGTTTTTAATTCCCCTTAGAAACTGCCTTAGGAGAGGATGAGAGAAGACAGGTGGATCAGTATTATATTCTGCTGAAATTGCTGAAGCATGAATTTTTATGGAAGAGTAAGAAAGGCCATTGTGGAGCATTTCTGCCAAGTATTCCAGGATATGTGCCAAGTTCATCGCTGTCGCATCTAGGCCCTTTGTGGTGCTCCAAGTGTGAAATCTTTACCATTTTGCTGAATATGCCTTTCTTGTGGAAGGTCGGCGAGCTTCCATGATGATGTCCTTAACTGTCTTGGATAGCTTATCCTGGTGAGGAGTCAAAGTATTCTCCAGGCTGTCAGCTGCAAGGTTTTCAGGCTGGAGTGCAGAGTTTTGTAATTGTGTTGTGTCAGAAGAAGTGGCCATTGTGGTAGAGGCCACGGTTTCGTGCGTGACATGTTCCTTAACAGTGGGTACCAGTGCTGTCTGGGCCAGTCCGGAGCTATCACAATCACTTTGGGTTGCTCTGTCCTGATCTTCAGTAAGACCTTGGTCATTAATGGAAGAGGTGGGAATGCATACACTGTTAGAGTGTTCCAGCTGAAAGAGAGGGCGTCCACTTTCCATGCTTGTGGGTGGTATGTCCTTGAGCAGAATTTCTTCAACTGATGGTTGTGGTGGGAGGCAAAAAGATCTATGTCCGGCCTCCCCCATGATTGTGTTATCTGAAGGAAGATGTCTGGGTGCAGCATCCATTCGTGTGGATCCATGATATTTCTGCTTAGGCTGTCCGCCAGTATATTGTCTTTTCCTGGCACAAAGTGGGATTGCAGCTCTATATTGATTTTTAGGGAAAGTTCCCAAAGATTCATTGCCAGCCTGCAAAGAGGGTATGAATGGGTACCTCCTTGCTTGTTTATGTACCACATAACTGTGGTATTGTCTGTCCTTATTAGCAGGTGTTCTTGATGCAGAAAATGTTTGAAGGCCTCGATTGCATGTATCGCCGCCAGCATTTCCTTTTGGTTTATGTGCATGCAATTCTTTCTGTGACCATAGTCCTTGAATGCATCTGCCCTCCATGTGTGCTCCCCATCCATGGTCTGAAGCGTCCGTTGTAATGGTTTGGCTGATTATTGGTTTGCTGAAGGGCAGACACCTGTTTGACTGGCTTGCTTGAGCCCACCACAGAAATTCCTTTTGAAGGCATGGAATGAGTGGTATCAAAGCTTCTAGGCTGTGACTGTGCGGACACCATAAACTCCTTAGGTACCATTGTAGTTTCCTCATATGTAGCCTTGCTTGTGGAATCAGAAGAATGCAAGATGCCATGTAACCCAGGGCCTGCAGGATTTTCCTTGCAGTCAGCTGAGTTTGTTTTGTCAGATTTTTGAAGTAATCTGGTAGTTGTCTTTGTTTTTCTTCTGTGAGAAAAGCCATTTGGGTGGTTGTATCTAGTTTCGCACCCAGAAAAATTATCCTTTGGGATGGAACAAGTCTTGATTTGTGAATGTTGACTGTATATCCCAAGGCCTGAAGTAGGCGGATGGCATAATTCAAGTGTTTTACCAAAGTTTGTTGGCTGTCCGCTTGTATAAGGCAGTCATCCAGATATGGGTATATTTGAATCCCCTGAAGTCTGCAGTGTGCAATTACTGATGCCAGGCATTTCGTGAATACTCTGGGCGCAGTAGATAAGCCAAAGGGCAATGCTGAGAATTGATAATGCTCTGAACCTGCAAGAAATCTGAGGTGTCTTCTGCAACTTTGTCTGATAGGGACATGCAGGTATGCCTCCTTGAGGTCTAGAGTTACCAGCCAAGACCCCTTGCCCAGCATGGGAAGGAGTTGCTGTAGGGTCAGCATTTTGAATTTTGGCACAATGAGATAAGTATTCAGTGCGGACAAGTCGAGAATAGGCCTCCATTGTTTTTCTTTTCTTGGGACAAGGAATAGTCTGGAATAAAATCCTTGGCCTTGTTCTGTGAGAGGAACCTTTTCTATAGCTTTCATTTGCAATAGGTTGGAAATTTGTTTTAAAGCCTCTGCCCTTTGATTCGGTGGCAGGTTTGGCATGCCTTTTCTTTTTGGTAATGTATGAAAATGGAACCTGTATCCTTTGTCTATTATTTGCAGTGTCCATTTGTCCCTTGTAATACTGTGCCAATTTTTTGAGAATAAAGATAGCTTTCCGCCCAAAGGTGCTTCCAATTGAGCCCTGGTTGGCGGGGTCAAGGTAAAGTCATTGAGTCTGTCCTTGTGCAGCAGTTGTAGGTCCTGCACTACCTCTCTGGTTAGGAGGCTGCCATTGACGTCCTCTGTAGGAGCCTCTAACTTGCCCTCTACCTCTGGCACGCCTGTTCTTGCCTCTTTGAAATCTCTCTGTGTCTGGAAAGGACCAATTCTTAGAGGGCCAATTTCTGCTGAATCTTGGTGGTTGGACCTGGAGAAAATCTTTGACTGTTTGTACAGATTTAGCCTTTTCCTCAAATTTCTTTAAGACCTCCTGAGCAGTGGAGCCAAATAACTTTTGCTTTTCCAGTGGCGCATCCAGAAGCTTTGCTTTAACATGATCTGGCAGAGTTTGTTCCTTCAGCCAAGCATGCCTACGTACGACTGCACCTGTCATTGCTGACCTACATGAAGCTTCCAATGCATCATAACCACACTGCAAGAAATGGTTGCTAACCTGTTGGGAGTTATGTACCAGATCCTGAAGTGACTTGCGATCTAGGGGTTCAGGTGAAGACAGTTTTTTATGCAATTCATCTAACAAATACTCTTGGTACTGTATCATATGGAATTGACAATTTAATGCCCTCATAGAAAGAGTGGAAGTATACACTTTTTTACCCTATCTCTCTAAAGCCCTGGACTCCCTTTCAGAGGGGAGTGGATTTTTAGTAGTGGCAGATGCAACCCCTTTAGGGCCCTGGGAAATAGTTTCAGGGTCAGCAGAGTGGGCCTTGTAAAGGAAATGATGTGAGTCCGGGACCCTGTAGTACCTATCGGGTTTGACAGGAGCTGGAGGAAGGGAGTCAGGTGTAATGCTAGACTCAGAGTACACATCATCAATGACATTCAAAACAGGAGGAATAGCCAAAGGTCTATGCTGAGGTAAATGCAAAAAAGTCCTTAATCTCTTCCTGGAATCAGAGAATTCCTGGCCCTGCCATTTGAAATGCTCTCTCATGGAGTGAAGGGTCTCCCCAAAGGACAGCTCTTCAGGAGGGAAGGCAGAGGGAATAGATTCCTCTGCATCAGAATCCTCGTAGGCCGTAAAGGCCTCCTCCTGGTAGTCTGAAAGAGCAGAGCCATCTGAGGCCTCATCAGAGGACTGGGGATCAGTGGGCTCAACCCTGGGCCTTTTGTCTAGAGGAGGATGAGAGCCCCTTTCCGGATGTGGCTGAGAGCCCCTAATTAAGGAAATAAGGCCCTCAGCTAAACTTAAAATCTGTGAACCTGTAGTGGATCCCTGAGGAATAGCCTTGGGAGGCAGAGATTTTGGCTGTTTAGCAGCTTTAGCCCTTGTGAATGCCATTATGGACATGGATGCAGGAGGCCTGGCTGCTCCACGTGCTGGCATAGTTTTGTCTAGGGAAATGGTGTCGGATGTTTCTGGAACACCGGTTTCTGAGGGAAATTCTATAACTGACTCAGAAGAGGCCTCCGGGGCCGAAAGTTGTCGGTTGTGCGGTTTCGACGGTCGGAAGTACCAAGGACTCTGTTTCAGCCGAGAACGAGACACTTGCGGTAGGCCTAGGCGTGGTTTCAGCCGAAACCATGGTCCGCGTGTGTCGGTCCTTGTCCTTCCGTTTTTTGGTTAAATGAGAAGTCGGAATCTCCGACGGCATATTGTAACAGTAACTAGCCCCCAAAAATTCCTCTGCAAACTCCGCCCAACGCCTAAGAGTGCGTCGGTTGAAGGAGGCACAGGCTGTACAGGCCGAGACGTCGTGGTCTGGGCCTAGGCAGGGGAGGCAGTAAGAATGGAAATCCTTATGAGGTATTTGTTTCCCACAAGTTAAGCAATTATTAACTTTAAAGCTTGATCTGACATCGGCTGAGGCAAGAAAGAGTCCCCAACGGGGTACTTAGCTTTTGAAGTCTTCGGTAGCTGAAGTTACAGGAGCTGGCCAACCGGCACTTGCGAACTGCTTCTGCTTCGGGCACCACGCGGCAAGAAAGACTGAGGAAGATGGCGTCGGCTGACGCTTTTATACCCCAGGCGCTCTGACGTCGGGGAGAGGGCGACATCAGCCGGACCCAGACTTTGGAATCCGGCCGACCGAAGGGCTGCCTGAGGCAGGACAACCCTATATGTAAGGACTGCAGATGCATCCTTGAAGGACATCCTCAGACCCTCCTTCTGAGTTCCTCGTCATCAAGAATACATTCGAGTGGCCCTGTCCTTTAAATTATACCTGCTACTTTCCCCTCACAAGGACACCTTATATTTTGTTATTTTTCTGGTAAATGCTATTCCTTCTAGAGTCCTCCCAGGACTATCTTAAGACCCAAAGATGCCAAATCTCTTCACTAGCAGGGCAATGGTCAAACTTGCAGTGGTTCTTCATTGACTTTTAACTGCCTGCCTGTGAGCTAGCATGTTTGAAGGGACCAGCCACCACTATTTTGCAATATATAGAAATAGCACACTGCCATTAATAGCAGAAGTGATCATGGGTCTACTTCACATGACTGAAATCTCATTTGACTGAGATCAAAATACTGAAAACTGACTTGACTGAAACTCATTACACTAAAAGCTTACAATGCTGAATTTCAAAATACTAACTTGTAAGCCTTAGACATGCACACTTACAACACAAATGACTTAACTCTTTCCAGAACTTAAAAACTACTTACGTACCCTCTTAACAGAAACCGGATGATATAAAACCAAACTAGGTGGGGGATGTGCCCTCCCACTCCCACTATATGTACTAACTCCAGGATCACACTACAGTGGAGAAAAGAGCATGTATGAAATGAAATTCAGTCAAATGAGATTTTAGTCATGTGAAGTAGACCCCTGTTACATATAGTCTTGTATACAATGCTAAAGAAATGCTTGAAGATGTCTTTACCCTCGTGGCTTAGTATGTTGTTAAATAGAGTCCTCAAACCAGATCACCCTTCCAGTTAACTAATAAAAAGAATTGATCTTAGGCATACAAAGAAATGTTTTCTCTCTGCTCGTGATCTAGATCTTTTAGGAGATCGACATTTTACTAAACAAGGACTTTAGTTAAACATGCACATCTTGCAGGCGTTTAACTGCAAGTAAACTTGTAAAATATGATGGTAGCTGCAATATTTGACACTTTGGCAATGCTAGTCATCAGTTGAGACATGCTCCTTCTTGACTGGTCAAAACTAGAAACAATGTCTCAGGGGATAAAGCCCTAAATGTGAACTAATGACTTGCAATTAGTTAGTGATCCACCAGCTAGATGCGATGGCAGGTGAGGGAACACATGAGCAGCAGACACTGCTGTGACGATAGTGGGTACTGCCAGCCATGCCAGGAGAAATAGGGCAGTGGATTCGTAAAATATGCCAGCACAGCTAGATGGAATTTTGTAAATAATTATATGCCATTTGTACATCAAACTGATTTGTACAGATGTTTGTGCTGAAAATGTATTTGTAAGGTTTGCTTGTGCTAAAATGTATTAGTGTGCCCTGCTGGAAGGAAAAGAGATGTACAGGCATTATTGTAACTGTTTAAATGTATACATTGTAACACCATATACTGGAAGTGAAGAGGTTAATCTTAATACACCTGACTTTACAAAATATTCTTGAAATTAAATTATTTTATGGGTTAAGCCATAAAGATATTATCACACAGTTTTGAATGGAGCCAGTGATGCAATGTCTGTGCTAGAGAACAGGTTGTAGCTCCTGTAGGAAGAGTGGCATGGTTTTATGACTTCTAGCAGCTGCACCACATCTGAGCAAAGCTTTATCTGCGTGTATTGTACCACATCGGTCAGAGGACCAGATGTATGTGATGTAATTCTGTATAGAAATGTTTTAATATTAGAGGAGACTGAAGTCTCAGCAGCATTCTGTATTCCATCTTTAATCTGAAAACAAAGACCACTTTATCCATCTTGCCTTGCTCTAGTCACAGCAAGTAGGAACAGTAATTCAGTTAGTCAATCAGGAATAGATTGTGAGACTAGCTAAATACTGTTTTTTCTACAGCTGTGTGAAACTTTCCATCTGTGCTATTTTTAATATTCCCTGTGACTGAACCTCTGGTGTTTACTGTAAATAGATCTTTAGTATTTTTGTTCTTTTATTATTTATTAAATATATTTAAACTTTTCATTGTGACTGCTACTTTTAGAAAATATACAAGCTTTGGGAGTATTTGCATATATTTGGTGATAACTGAGGCCATTCCTGAAAGCCTGGCTGTTTGGTCAACATTAACATTTGTATTAATATTAATTTCACTCAGTATAATTGGATACCCTTGAAACTGTCAAAGTTGCTGGCAGTGGCTGTGGTAGCAGTGATAACTACCTTATAGTCTGGGCAGAAGGGGGCACAGCAGGAGAATCTGTGTCAGCCTTTCCCAGTGTGTGTGCATGAGTGTGTGTATGTCAGCTGCTTGGAGAAGGGACACACAGCACTGGTTTCACAAAGAGGTTGTGGGAGGATTTAGCTTGGAAATGCAGCTGTGCCAGTGGGGTGTCTTATTGGGAGTTTGGATAGAAAAGAGGAACCAGCACCTGGACTGAGCTTGTTCCCTGGGTGCTCTTAAAGGAAATTGTGCCTGATGCAGAGACATCTGCGATGGAAATACTGAGTGTATCCATTTGTATTCCAAGTGAATGTCCCTCTCCATTGTTGGTGGTGAGGATTCAGGCTCCTTGATTACTGGCCATGAGTGGGGACATCACAACTGCCACAAATCCTGATGGGTGTGGGGGTTGCCTGCTCTGGAGCAAGGTTCAGTCCTCCTGTACAGAAAAAAAAATACATCAGGAATTTGCTTTCTGCTAACTCTCTTGGCTTCCAGTACAGAAACATAGACACATTTGTTGTTTATTGAATGTAAAATTAAAACAGTTTTGTTTTCTACATACATGCCAGTGTCTGCATTGAATCATGACTATACATTGCTTTTGTCTACAATGGCTGCTCATTTGCCACAATATATAGCATAGTGAATAATCAATATTGATCATTTCTGGGAGGCAGGCATTTTATACATTTTTCTGAAAACTGGGACTGTGGTGCTAATGAATATGGTCCGTATTGAACAATGGGAGCTAGTGATGGTGAGCATAGCTGCCAAGAAGGCATTTGGTAGAACTGAATGCTATCACTTGGTAGAGGTCCTGTTGACACAACTGGGATCGTTAGGAAGTTTGTTGATCTGGTCTTAGTGAGATACAGTAGAACACATGCTAGGTTGTCTTTTTTATCGTCTTTGAAAGACATTGGGGTGGTGCATTACTTCTATTTTCTTTGTATCTTTAACTATTTTTTTTGTGATAATCCAAAAATTTGGGGAAAAAGAAAGTCAATGTTTCCTTTTCCACAGATTGATATACTTAATACATTTCACCAGGCCTGCATGGTATTTGGGTACTTTTTTTTTGAATGTTTGGAGTCATATGGCACTTTTTTGGGATACAACTCAATCCAATTTTATGACAGGAATAAAGAAAGCAACTTGACAGGAGAACTAGTGTGGTAGGACAAAGTCTAAGGAGGCAGACTGCTGCATGTCTGAATGACAGGACACTGGAGGCTGCATGTGAGGAATAAGGAAAGGGGGCAAATGGGTGTTCTAATGGTCAGTACTGGATACAGTACTCTGCAATGTGTCTCAGACATACCCAAGGAACAGGGAATAGGACCAACCTCTTTACTAATTACATTGTTAGGTTCAATAGTGGAAGGTGGGGGGAGACTGTAAAGTAAGATCCAGAAAGGATAACCAAGTGGACTGAAAGGTAGCAGATGAGATTCAGTGCAGGCAAAAGAAAAAGTACTACACCTGGATTACAATAAACATAGTGTGAAGTGTCAGTCAGAGCAGTGACATCGATGGCAACACAGTAGCAAAAATATGGGGTAGTGCTAATGACTCCTGAATTACACCCTAGGATAGGGGCAGGAATCACAAAAAAATGGGTATAGCTTTAGGAGGATAGATTCATGAAGCAAAGGGGTAAAGGTTCCAACTTATCAGGCCCTTGTCAGGCCACTCTGTGTACTTTTTGCATTTTTGGAGGCCACACAAGGAGATAGACTTTAGGCTGCTGGAAGGACTTCACAGGAAGTAAGCAGAAGAGTGAAGGGCTGATAGGAAAAGGATATGATCACAGACTGCAGATCTCTCTATAAGGAAAAGGATATGATCACAGACTGCAGATCTCTCTATAGGGTAAAGGACATGATCACAGACTGCAGCTCTCTCTATAGGGTAAAAGATATGATCACAGACTGCAGATATCTCTATAAGGAAAAGGATATGATCACAGACTGCAGCTCTCTCTATAGGGTAAAAGATATGATCACAGACTGCAGATCTCTCTATAGGGGAAAGGATATGATCACAGACTGCAGATCTCTCCATAGGGTAAAGGATATGATCACAGACTGCAGATCTCTCCATAGGGTAAAGGATATGATCACAGACTGCAGATCTCTCCATAGGGTAAAGGATATGATCACAGACTGCAGATCTCTCCATAGGATAAAGGATATGATCACAGACTGCAGATCTCTCTATAGGGTAAAGGATATGATTGCAGACTGCAGATCTCTCTATAGTGTAAAGGATATGATCACAGACTGCAGCTCTCTCTATAGGGAAAAGGATATGATCAGAGAGAGCAGATCTCTCTATAGGGTAAAGGACATGATCACAGAATACAGATCTCTCTATAGGGTAAAGGATATGATCACAGACTGCATCTCTCTCTATAGAGAAAAGGATATGATCACAGACTGCAGATTTCTCTATAGGGTAAAGGATTTGATCACAAACTGCAGCTCTCTCTATAGAGAAAAGGATATGATCACAGAATACAGAAGCTACTAGTCTTCTCTCAAGAGACAAGGAATGGGACTTGACAAGGTTGTACAAAATCATGCCACGGAAATTTGAAGGGGTTGTCCCAAACAGGATCAAGAAAGGAGGGAAATGGGCATGGGGAGCAAATTGTAGAGACTAACTGCACCTCAAGTTTGTAAAAGCACTTCTTGACAGAAAAGGTTGTAGACGGATATAATGCCCTACCCAAACTGCTGCAGAACAGGGAATCCAGACAGGCATTTAAGAAGGCACGGGACAGGTAAACAAGTTGTGGAGAGAAAACTACACACGGAGCACAAGCACAATGTTGAATGCAGTTAAGGGGCTGACCAGATATGTATACAGTCAAGCAAATGTAATGCAAGCTTACTTTGTATATACTGGGTGCTCCAGTCACACTCAGCACCGATGACCAAAATTTAAACAGAAATAACCCACCACACAACACTCACTGTATGAAGTAAAGCCATCTCACAAAAAATCTACCTCACAAATAAATACAGTGTAAACTATAAAAAGTAAGCTTGCCAATGTCTAAGATTATCAATTGTTGAAGACACAAAAATAAAGTTTTAAGACAGAAAAAAGTTACATTGATGTGTAGGTGTTAGGCTGGTTTTACTTACTTCGTCCTGTGGTAGACAGTATATGTGTTAAATTAGTCCAGTACTTTTTGGGTTATCTGGCAGTAAGATTTGTCTCTGTCAAAATATATTTAAATATATTCTGATTCAGCCATTTAACTGTACATTTAAGTTAAATGGATACATTATAGTTAGAGTTTGAATTTTTCACCTGTAACCTCCAAGCTTCTTTCATGTTATTTACAAGGTTTTTACTTCTACAGTTATCCACGGGTGGTTGTTTCCATTTAGCCTTTCTGTTTGATGTCGAAGTAAATGTACTAGATAATGGGACTGCGTAGCACTGCTTATAGGAAACACCCTCAGATTAATACCCTACTTCATGCCACCAGTTGCCTTCCCCACCATGTCATAAATAACATTCCTAAATCTCAGTTTTTAAGACTTAAGAGAATTTGTTCGATTGTGGCGGACTGTGACATACAGGCTAAAGATATGGTACAAAGATTTTATAATGGGGGTTATTCCTACAGGAGTATCCAAAAAGCTTTAACTTCTGTACAGCAAGTTAATAGACAACAAGCTCTTAAATATTGTGACAAAAATCAGGCACAAGGTTTACTTACTAAGTTCATCATTGATTTTTGAAACAATACGGGTTTTTTTTACAAGATATTATATATCGACATTGGGATATATTACAAATGGAGGATAAGCTAAAAGATCATTTACCAGAAAGATGTAGATTTGTCCTGTAGGAGAGTGGTTGGTTTAATCACTAAGAAAGGAAATAAGATGGCACAAACTGTTACACAGAGAAGATTGGATGGGAGCCAATTAATGGGCTGCCATCCTTATGGGCACTGCAGTTTGTCCCAAAACAAAATTCCTTCACCTCTCCAAATTTTCCTAGAATATTTGATATTCTGGTTTATGGTAACTGTAGCAGTGATTGGGTGGTATATATGGTTAATTGTAGCTGTTCAGCTTTCTATGTAGGGCAGACATTTAAATTAAGAATATCTGAGCACTTAAATGAGATTAGGTGTACTAGAAGCACTAATGCCCTATATAAACATTATAAACTGGTACTGCGAGGACGCCAATAAGTGCCTCTACCTAAGAGCGGAAAGATTACGGTGACTGTTCGACTAGTGATCAAATCACAACTTTTATTGTAATAAATGTTAAAAACAAGGAAACAAACAAAATAACTCCAAATACTGAAAAACAAAATCATAAACCGAACACTAGTTAAGCGCTTTCACCCAGTGTATCCGGGCTTCTTCAGAACTAGTTTTCTGTTAACATGTCAGCTGTTTTAAGCCTTTTTAGGCGCCAAATGGAGATTTGAAATTTTAAAGCGATATTATGCCTATTACTTGACATACATAAATATACAATATAAATAAAGAGGGAACCATTACATATTTTAACTAAATAACATATAAAACATCCTCCATGATATTAAATCTAGTGACAACAATACTATAAATAGAATTTATGAGTTTATGATTTTTTTTTTCAGTATTTGGAGTTATTTCGTTTGTTACCTTGTTTTTAACATTTATTACAATAAAAGTTGTGATTTGATCACTAGTCAAACAGTCACCGTGTTCTTTCCACTCTTAGGTAGAGGCACTTATTGGCATCCTCGCAGTACCAGTTTATTAAGTCGTTGGCTTTTTGCATTCAGTTGTTGTTGATTCTGCTATGGAGCACACCGGTGCGCTACCTACTAATGGAGATTTGTCTAAGTCGGATATTGACAAGGAAAATGATGGTCT
This sequence comes from Protopterus annectens, assembly GCF_019279795.1. Lineage (NCBI taxonomy): Eukaryota > Metazoa > Chordata > Ceratodontiformes > Protopteridae > Protopterus > Protopterus annectens. The sequence goes on along the minus strand of NC_056744.1, from coordinate 368,588,888 downwards.
GGTCAACATTCGAGACGATATACTCGTTCTTAAGGGTGAACTGAGGAGTTTAACACTGTTAGTAAAACAGTTAATACAAAGCGGTAGAGGGGAACAGGAGACTGGCGACCATGAAAGGCATGGATTGTTTACTGTACAAGGGAAACAAGGTTTTAATACAGGTACTGTTACATCTCAGCTTTCAGTGACTGATATAGATCAATGTGAACGTAATGTCAATATCCAGCAGGTTAACTCAGTACCTCGTATTATTAAATGTGCTGATTGTGGTGAAGAGCAAGCATCTGTGGACAGTTTGGGTATTCCCAATGGTCAAGGTGCTCGTAGGGAGGAAGCAACCAATGCACTGGATATACGGGAATCTTTTAATAGTAGTAAAATCAACCTTACTGACTTTACGTTTGACTTTTCAGTATATGATATAAATGAAGAAGCGTTGAGAACTGGCGCCAAACCTAAGCAAACATTTCCTTCAAAAACATATTCTACTGTTGCTGGACAATGTTCCCAGCATAGTAAAGGCATGGATAAAACAAATTCTAATCCAGTCCACACCTCAGAAAAGTGAACAGTCAGGACAACATAAACAACAAATTCAATAATTTTTTGACTGTGAATCACCAAATGGAAGACTTTAAAAGTTGTAGCAATTTATTGAATCCTGATGTCATTGAATATGGGAATTTAAAGAGTATGATTTTCACATTAGGCAAAAAATTGAAAAGTATAAATGGGCTTAAAATAGACTATGCCTATTTATCTAGAAACATTGATAAGAAAATAGTACCTATGGGCTTAAGATTTTTTAAGTTGCCCTTAGGAATTGAATTGTCTGGTGAAGCAAAGAAAGAATTTAATGACTTTTTTGATGAATGTGGATTTAATTTTATGCAGTTACTTTTTGAAATATAACGATGAGAAACTTAGTAAATTAATTATAGAAGCAGTAAAGTTAAATAATAGTATTATTAATGATCTTTTATTCCCTGAATGGGAAAACGTATATAATAAACAGTATTTGGAAGCAAATAAGTGGATTTCTAACATAACTAAACGTAAATTCAAAAAGTTAGAAAGGGATAGTGAACAATATAACAAGAATACAGCTTATATTTGGCCATACACCAAATATAAGATAATGTCGATAATGTTTTTAATAATACTAGTAAAGTTACACAAGAGAGAGAAGAAAAGAGATTCACACATTATCAAAGTAAAAGCATTAACAATAATTTGCAAACTTTTGGGGGACGTGTTTATGATGGGGATTTTCAAACGGTAAAAAGAGAATATACGCAACCGTACAAGAACGGGTACCAGAATTATGCGAGAAGAAAGAGATATTAGAAGGAAATATAGAGAGCGAAGTTAATTGTCATCGATCAGAGAGGAGAAATGATATTGTAATAAGTGGCAACATTTATAGATACAAAAATTTTAATATATACAATTATACAGATTTAATAATAGACCAAACACATTTTGATTTATTCGTAAAAGGGATGAAATTTATTCCCAATCCGAAATTTGATATTGTGGATACTATTATCGATTTTAAGAAATTTATTAGAAAAATTAATTTAAATGTGTATTTTAATAATTCTGACAAATCTGATGTTGGTTATTTTGATTTTCATACTAACACAAGAGTAGGGTTAAAGAAAACCAGTATATTTGTGCCTCCTAGTCATCCAAAAGTGGAATTGTATGAAAAAATCACTACTAGAGAAATATTACCGTGAATCTGGTAAATTGAAACAAATAACTTGTAATAATAATCTAACCCAAGAAGAGGAAAATACGCTATTGAATATCAGAGACAATCATAATATTAGAGTAATGAAACCAGACAAAGGGGGAGGGGTAGTTCTTTATGACAACATTTAATATACAAATAAAATATACGATATATTGCACTATTCTGGTAATTATATCTCAATTTCTTTGAATGAGCTAAATATAGCTTACTTCAGGATTGATTCCTATATTGAGTAATATTATATAGAGGGAAGAATAGCAAAAGAGACATACGACTTTTTAAGAGTCAAGTCTCCCAAACTTGCTACCCTTATAGGAATACCTAAGGTGCATAAAGATGCAACAGATCCCCCTATGCGACTGATTGTCTCAGGCAGCAAGAGTAAGACTTTCCCGCTGGGAAAATATATAGACACTAAATTGAAATTTTTGTACGAAAAAAATCACACACATGGTAAAGGATTCATGGATTTTTTTGGAAAATTATCCAACAAAAAGGGATTATGATAATATATACTTTCTCACCATTGATGTAATTGAATTATTTTCCTGTATACCCAAAGAAAAAGGGTTAGAAGCATTCACCAGTAGCATAAGAAAACATGCACACATGCTATGGGATGAAATTTGTTTAATAGAAGAATTGATGGCTGTTGTATTAGACAATAATTTTATATTTTTTGAAGGTGAATATTTTAAGCAAATTAGAGGTGTTGCGATGAGAGCAGCATGTGCTCCCATCTATGCCAACCTGGTGATGCTTCATTGGGAAGAAACAGTACTATTTAATAGTGAATATTTTCAGTACGTTTGTTATTATTCACACTTTTTGGATGACATTTATATTCTATGGGAGGCAGATAAAAACAGATTAAAATTATTTTTAAATAGTAGCAGTGAATATTTAAAATTCACACATTCGGTTAATAAAACAAGAGTGCCTTACTTAGACACTTATAATATATCAGGGTGATAAATTAAATTCCACTATATACAGAAAAAACACTTTTTCTAACAATTATTTAGAATATACTAGCTGCCACCCAGATAAATTAAAGGAAAATATTTTCAAAGGACAATGTGTACGGGCAGCACGTATGACATCTGGAGACGAGCATTTAAAAATTGAATTGGAATTTATTAAGGAGTTTTTTTATACAAAGAGGCTACCCTGTTAGTATGTTGGAAGATACATTTCAATATATCATGCAATTCAGAAATACTAGATACAGACCTTTATTAGGTAGTAAGTATTTAGTTGATAAACAAGAAGGAAATACACTTCCAATCAATGACAGCAATACAAACATAGAAAGATTTAATAGAGCATGTATTATACAGTTTAATATGGCCACTGATTATATCAAAAAAAATTATAAACAATTTTTGGTATATTTTAACTGATGACACTCATCTTTCCAAGATAGTGTGTAAAAGACCCAATTTTATTTATAAAATGGGGAAAAATATCAAACAGATAGTGGAATGCAAAAATAATAACAAAAATGGAGAAAAGACGACCACGAAAGGGACTAAAAAATGTGGGTCTTGTAATCGATGTAAATACATCTCAGAACAGAGATATATACAGTTAGATAATGCATATAAAAAACGTATAATAAGTAAGACAGGTAATTGTAATAGTAAAATGGTTGTTTATCTGGGTAAATGTCAGAAATGTCCAGGTTTTTATATAGGAAAAACAGAGAAAAATTTTAGAAAAAGGATTTACGACCATTTGTACTGTATAAGAACCAAAGACAAAAATAATGCCCTATATAGGCACATTGATAGGGAAGGTGTGGATCATGAATTTAAATTTAATATTTTAGAAGTGATAAAAGTAGATCCTAAGGGAGGTGATTGTAAAAGTTTATTAAACTACAAGGAAGCGAAGTGGCAAATTTTATTAGACGCCACAACACCCCCTGGATTAAATGAATATATATCTGTGAAACCATTTTTGGAATTATTATAGATAACTTCCAACTATATGTTATTTTAATTTTAAAACACAATATAAAATACATTTATATATTTAATATTTAATATTAATCATTTTAACCATTATTAACACATTCTTAATAATAATATTTATAATACAGTGCTTAATATTATTTATTATTCCATATTATATTACAGTATTGATTTATATATATTTATCATATTTATATTTATATATTTATTTTATATTATTACTTATTAACTGTATACTGAATGTTTATATATATATTTCTATTTATAGTATTGTCACTAGATTTAATATCATGGAGGATGTTTTATAAGTTATTTAGTTAAAATATGTAATGGTTCCTTCTTTATTTATATTGTATATTTATGTATGTCAAGTAATAGGCATAATATCGCTTTAAAATTTCAAATCTCCATTTGGCACCTAAAAAGGCTTAAAACAGCTGACATGTTAACAGAAAACTAGGTCTGTAGAAGCCCGGATACACTGGGTGAAAGAGCTTAACTAGTATTCAGTTTATTACTTTTTTTTTCAGTATTTGGAGTTATTTCATTTGTTACCTTGTTTTTAACATTTATTACAATAAAAGTTGTGATTTGATCACTAGTCGAACAGTAACCGTGTTCTTTCCACTCTTGGGTAGAGGCACTTATTGGTGTCCTCGCAGTACCAGTTTATTAAGTCGTTGGCCTATATAAACATTGCATAACACATCCTACTTCCAAATTTTCTTTCACTATTATTGATAGAATTCAAAAGCAACATAGGCAGCAGCAGGGTTTGCATTCTCTTTTAAATTTTAAAGAACACATGTGGATAATAAAATTAGGGGCTTTGTTTCCCCCTGGTGTAAATGAGCAATTATAATTGACCAACCAAATTGTGACAATTTGCATTGTTTTGTATAAATGTTGGTTCTGTGGGAGAACATTTACTTAGCACTGATGAAGGCTATAAGCTGAAACCGGTATGCTTTTTTCACCTATTTGGTGTTTGAAAACAATTTTTAAGTGCTCTTTATTTGGATGGATTCCTTGGTGTTTTATTAAAAGTTTGACTTGGACAAGGAGCTATATTGTGTGCTGGCTTATGTAGTTGAACTTTTGGGCTTTTTGAGCCTGGCACCTTACTGTACTTGCGTGGGGGTTGGTTTGCTCTTGATGGATGCATTTTGTTTTCCCCGTGGTGTTGGTGTAATGGCTGTTGTTCTATGAGGCCTTAATAGACCATCTCATTTAACTAAGCATATCCGCATAGTTTCAACTCAGGAATCCTTCCTACTGAGTTTTTTGGTCTACAACAATTTCGAGACTTTTTGGTTTTGGGAGATATTATCTACAGTGGTGCAATTTGGAGTTTGTAGCAATGAACGGTATGCTTTCGCCATGGACAAGGTTTCTAATGGAACAAATTGTGAACTGGTCTGTGACTTTTTATCTTTTTGGATGTGTGGATCTGAGAATAATGGATAACATCTATTGGGTGTCTCTATTCAACTGGGACTTTGATTTGTTCCAGTTTGTAACACTTACATTATTCAAAGGCTAAATTTCACTATCCTATTGCAATTTTCTGAGAGCTGTGATGAAGTGAAGGGTGTCGCCTGTTAAGTGATGCAAAGAGGCTTCTTACATTTGCATTGTCTGGAAGGTTTATGAACTGGCATCGAGTTGGCAATGGGTCAGTTGGTGTGTGGAACCCATAACCACGAACTACGAATAAAGAATATTTGCAATGGGAATTGTTTATGAAGTTTGGCAATTTGAACTATTGTGGCTCATAATTTATCAATATTGGACATTTGGTAAAATTGTATTGTTAATATATGTTTGTGAATGCTCTTAAATGGTTGATCTCCAATTATTTGTTTGATTTAAAATTGACTTTGGGCTTTAAAGTGAAGAGTTGCCATTTTGTAACGAGCATTTAATGTACGCAAGCTTCCAAAGTTGTTTGGAGTAACATTTACTTTAGTATCTCCAACTTACATTTAGTGGAATTCAAAATTAGAGGCAGTTTGAAACATTCAGGTTGAGGTTTTACATATATTGCATAATACATCTCCCTTTCATTAAGAATGTATAGCAATGATTAAGGGGAACATATAAAGGCTTGTATTTTGGATTTCTCTTCATGCCTTTTGACTGCTAATTGGATGTGTGCATGTTTTGATTACATCTAAAGTTTATAAATGTTTTTTATGATATAATTTGCTGATGACCTGTTGCTGATGACCTGAATATAACAAATTATTTAGTTTAGAATATTGCGAACTAAGCAGTCGTCAATTATTTAAAACATTCAAGGTTTGCGGTAATTTTTAATATGCAAAATTAAGTACACATTAGTTGTCACTAACTATACTTTTTAAGGGCTGTAGTCCCTTTTCTTGGATCAGTTTACATATACTTTTTGTACTATAAGCTAATTTTACTAGGTTTGTTATTTCCCAGTTGTTTTTGGACTATTGCATCAATAGTGGGGCAAACAGATGGTCTGAATTAAAAAGTTCTGATTTATATTTTTGGTTTGCAGGTCTTTTTCAATGGATTTTACTCACATTATCCAAGGCCTTTCGACAAATAGGGATGATCTATATATTTTTGATTCCTGTATTCAGACTATCAATATGGGAGAACAGAAACTTCTGAGTTTAGCTCTTGTAAGGATATTTTTGCTACTTTGGTTAATGACATGAAAGAAATAAGAACACAGATTTGGCATCTTTGGCTATTAAAGGCCTATTTGAACCAAAATATCACTCCATGGGGACTCGGTTAAAATGCAAACATTTGTCAAGGGTATCGATCAGACTTTAATGACACAGTGGGATGAGGTTCAACAATCTGCCTCTATGGCTTTTCTTAAGATTTTGATTGACTTTTATGAATGCAGGATTTCAATTCTTTCTAAAATTATTTCTGATCTCTGTGAGAAGGTTCAAGTGTTTAAGGACAAGCCTATATATAAGGAACAGGTTTCCATACTTTCTGGTGGATTGATGCAAACAGAGAAGGATCTTAAATCCAGGAGGATCAGGAAATGTCAACGTGATATTAGAGATTATTCTGTTGGTAAGCCCTTTGAGGTAAGGAGAACAGTAGTGTTTAGTGACAAAAAGGTTTTAACAATGGCTCATTTTAAGAGGAAGAGAAAACGTTCTATTTTGAAAAAATGCAAAGCCTCTTCTGATATGTCAGCTGTTGAGTTTTCATCAACTACTGATAATGAGGGAACCACACCATTTAATTCCACACCTAATAAGAAAGGTGCTTCTCATTCCCTTTAGGAGAACTAGGGGAGGGAGAAAACCTAGAAGGAACAGGAACAAGTTTGGAAACCATGTTGGAAATGTTGACATGCAAATAAATAACCATCTTAATGTTCATAACATTTCCTCTGTGGATCTAACACAAGTAGAAAGTGATTTACTTAATAAAGGTATGGGATTTGTTCCCAGTTTTTCAGTGTCTGAACATTCTTTTGCGCAGAATGTTATTAGTTTTTGTAGGAATTTAAATTTGAAATTATATTTTCATCAGGTGGTCTATGTTAACAGAGATTTACAAAATTTTCGATTTAGGTCTTCTTCATTTGTGCCACCCATGAACAAGCATGTAGGAATATTTCAAAATTTAGTATTGAAAGATTCACATTTTTTAAAACAGGCACATGCACGTGATGGCTCGGGCAATTTAACTAAGGATGAAAGTACAGTTTTGTACCTACCATAAATGTAGATGTTCGAGTGTACACCCTGCTGCAGTCATCACACTTGGGTTATCCTGTCATCAGGCGGTCTCGCAGTTGGCCGGAATTCCAATGTCTTGGTCCGGCATCGGTTGCTGTCGCTTCTTCCCTGACGTCAGTGCGCCAGGGGTATATATAATGCATCAGACACCATTTTCTTCAGTTTTTCTTGCCCCAGATGTCAGGTGCCCCAAAAAAGGTGGTCAGTAATTAGTACCAATTTATGAAGTTTTAGCACAAACACAAAATCCCTCTAGCTATAAGCAAATACATCAGGAAGGTTTTGTAGAGATTTAGCCAGATAGATCAGAGGGGATGGAGGGGGGGTAACCTGGACTGCAGCAGGGTGTACACTCGAACATCTACATTTATGGTAGGTACAAAACTGTACTATGTTCATCGTGTTACCCTGCTGCAGTCATCACACTTGGGTAGAATCCCAAAGGTAAGGATGGGTGGAGGATTCATAGAGGGTTAGAGGAGGCTAGAAGGCCCTGCAGAACTGCAGTGGCGAAGCCAGCTCTAGTCTTAGAGTAAAGTGGTAAGTGGTAGTGTTTGGTAAAGGTGTGTACTGAACTCCAAGTTGCAGCTTCCAAAATATCCTTGGTTGGAACCCCCCTGAGGAAGGCTGTAGCTGTTGCCCTGGTAGAGTGGGGCCTAATGGTAGCAGGAACTGGTTTTCCATGATGGGTATAGCAAAAACGAATGCAATGTCCTATCCATTTGGAAATGGTTTGTTTTGATATAGCCTTCCCTTGTGAAGCTGTAGCATAGGATACAAAGAGCTGGTCAGATTTTCTGAAAATCTTAGTTTTATCCAAGTAGTAACGAAGTTGTCTGTGAATGTCCAAGGAATGCAGGAGTCTTTCTCCTTTGTTCTGTGGATTCGGGAAGAAGGTGGGTAAGTGGATGGTTTGATTTAAAGCCACACTGGAAACCACCTTAGGCATGAAGGAAGGATTAGTTGTAGAGAAACTCTGTCTTGATGGAAAATGAGGAAAGGTTCCACTGCCATTAGTGCCTGCAGCTGAGACTCTTCTAGCTGAAGTTATTGCTAGCAGCAGGGCAGTCTTCCATGATAGAAACTGTAGATCTGCAGAGAAAGCTGGTTCAAAGGGAGGTAGCGTAAGTTTTTCCAGAACAAAATTGAGGTCCCATGTTGGAGTAGGTGCTCTCCTGGGGGGGTCTAATTTTTTTTGCCCCTCTGAGGAACTGCCTTAGAAATGGATGTGAAAATAAGGGTGGATCTGTATTGTAGTGGGCTGAAATAGCTGATTCATGGATTTTAATGGAAGAAAAAGAAAGTCCTTTGTGCAACATCTCCGTTAAATACTGTAGAATCTGAGGCATGTGAGGCTGAAGTGTGTTTTGGCCTTTAGCTTGGTTCCAGGCACAAAATCTTTTCCATTTGTCCGAGTAGGCCTTCCTGGTGCTGGGCCTCCTAGCTTCCAGAATAACATCCATAACTGCTTGGGAAAGAGGAGCTGGCTGGATGCTTTGTTGATCTGATTGCAGCCAGATTTAAGGTTTTGAGCTGGCTGTGTAGAATCTGATTGTTTTGCTGTGTGAGCAAATGAGCAATTTGTGGCAAAATCCAAGGTGAGCCCTGGGCCATATTCCTTAATAGTGGGTACCAGTGCTGGCGTGGCCAGTCTGAGGCTATGAGTATCAGTCGTGGTCTCTCCTTTCTGATTTTCAGAAGCACCTTTGTGAGGAGAGGCAATGGAGGGAAGGCATATACTGTCAGGTCTTTCCAACTGAATGAGAGTGCGTCCACTTTCCAAGCTTGATGGTGAAGTGTCCTTGTACAAAATTTTGTTAGCTGATAGTTTTGGGGGCTGGCAAATAGGTCTATGTCTGGAAGGCCCCATTTTTGAGTTATCATTGCATATACTTGTGGATCCAGTTTCCACTCGTGGGGATCCTTGATGTTTCTGCTGAGGTCGTCTGCCAATGTGTTCTTTTTTCCAGACAGGAATTGAGCTTGTAACTGAACTTGGTAAGCCAGTGCTGTGTTCCACAAGGTCATTGCTTGCCTGCATAGAGGGTAGGAGTGTGTACCCCCTTGTTTGTTTATGTACCACATTACTGTGGTGTTGTCCGTCCTTATTGTAAGTTGTCCTGGATGTAATAGGTTCTTGAAGGCTGTCATAGCATTCTGTACAGCTAGCATCTCTTTTTGATTGATGTGCAGATTTCTTTGATCTGCATTCCATATGCCTTGAACGCGCTGTCCTGCCATGTGTGCCCCCCAGGCGTAGTTCGATGCATCTGTTGTCATAGTTTGCCTAGCTGGGGGCAAGGTGAAAGGCTGACCCTTATTGAGGTGACATGCCTGTGACCACCATAGAAACTCCTGTTGTAGGCAAGGAATGAGAGATATCGAGTCCAAGCTGTGGCTGTGTTGAGACCATACACTTTTTAGGTACCACTGTAATTTCCTCATATGCAGGTTTGCAAATGGTATTAGTAGTATGCAAGATGCCATGAAGCCCAAGGCCTGCAGAATTTTTCTTGCAGGGAGTAGGGTCTTTGTTGCCATTGTTTTGAAATATTGAGTCAGTTGTAGTTGTTTGTCTGGCGTCAGATAAGCCTTCTGGGCCATTGTATTCAAGCTGGCACCCAGGAATGTCATATTTTGTGAGGGTACTAGTTTTGATTTCTTTTCGTTTACTGTGTACCCCAGGCAACTTAGAAGATGTTTTACAAAAGCCAGATGTTGTAAGAGGATGTCCTTGCTTTCTGCTTGGATGAGGCAGTCGTCCAGGTATGGGTATATTTGAATTCCTCTTTGTCTGCAATATGCAATTACTGGTGCCAGGCATTTTGTGAAGACCCTGGGCAGTAGATAAGCCAAAGGGCAGTGCAGAGAATTGGTAATGGGTTGAACCTGCAATGAAATGGAGGTATCTTCTGCAACTTTGTCTGATAGGGACATGCAGGTATGCCTCCTTGAGGTCCAACGTTACTAGCCATGCTTTCTTGCCCAACATGGGAAGAAGCTGCTGTAGTGTTAGCATCTTGAATTTGGGTACTTGTAAGAATGTGTTTAGAATTGAAAGGTCCAGAATTGGTCTCCAGGCATTGTCCTTTCTGGGGACTAGAAAGAGTCTTGAGTAAAATCCTTGGCCTTGCTCTCGTGTAGGTACCAGTTGAATGGCTCTCATGTCCATGAGAGCTGTAATTTGTTTTTGTGCCTCTGCCCATTGATTTTGTGGCAGGTTTGGCATTCCTCTTTTCATTGGCAAAGTGTGGAAATGGAATCTGTATCCTCATGAAATTATGTCTAGGACCCATTTGTCCTTTGTGACAATGTGGCAGTTGTCTGAAAAAAGTGCGAGCTTTCCTCCCAAGGGAGCTGCCAAGAGAGTGTTGCTTGGCCAGATGAGGTGCAAGTCATTGAGTTTGCCTTCTTGTAGATTGGGGCCTGTCTTCTCCTCCCTTCTGTGTTGCAGTGCCCCATTGTCGAGGTTTGTATTGGGCTTGTGGTTGTCCTCTGCCTCTTGGACGTTTGTATTTACCCCTCTGTGGTCTGTCATAGCTGGAAAGGACCAATTTTTAGTTGGCCAATTTCTGCTGAAGTGAGGGGGCTGTACCTGTAGAAAATCTTTGACTGTCTGCATAGATTTTGCCTTATCCTCCATTTTCTTTAAGACTTCTTCTGCCTTAACTCCAAATAGAACATCCTGCTATAAGGGAGCATCTAGAAGCTTTGCTTTAACATGATCAGGCAGAGTTTGTTCCTTTAACCAAGCATATCTACGTATAACAGACCCAGTGACAGCTGCTCTACAGGAAGCCTCCAAAGAATCAAAACCACATTGTAAAGTATGTTTGCCCACCTGTTCAGCTACATGCAACAGATCCTGCATTTCTTTCAATTCAGACTGTTGAGGGAGTGTGCTCATTTTTTGTTTTAGCTGAGACATAAGAAATTGCTGATATTTTAGCATGTGAAATTGGCAATTTAGTGCTCTCATAGCTAGAGTGGCTGAGGTGTAAACCTTTTTCCCCCACCTGTCTAGTGCTCTGGAGTCCCTTTCAGAGGGTACAGGATTTTTTGTCATAGAAGCTTTAGCCCCTTTGGGACCCTGGGAGATAGTCTCTGGGTCAGCAACAGGGCTTTTATAAAGGAATTTGTGGGAGTCAGGCACTCTATAGTATCTGTCTGGTTTGGCTGGAGCAGGAGGCAGAGAATCTGGGTTCAAACTAGATTCTAAGTAAACATTATCCACAATGTCTAAAACTGGGGGGATAGCAAGTGGTCTGTGCTGGGGGAGTAAAAGAAACTCTCTGAGCCTTTTCTTTGAGTCAGAGTAGTCCTGACCTTCCCAGTGAAAATGTTCCCTCATAGCGTGTAAAGTTTCCCCAAAGCAGTAGTCTTCAGGAGGAGAAGCTGAGGGAATAGAATCCTCAGCATCAGAATCTTCATAAGGGGAGAAGGAGAAATCTTGGTCCTCAGAGGAGCCTGAGAAAATAGACACTTGATCAGAGGAGGCATAATCTTCCTCTTGTCTAGGCCTCTTGTCGGGTGGGGGTTGGGAACCCCTGAATAAAGAGATCAAATCTTCAGCCATTTTAAGCATCTGTTTCTTAGGCATGGGGCCTTGAACTGGAGACTGAAGTGCAGTCTTTTTAGGTTTAATAGGAGTCTTAAGCTTAGGATACGTGTTTATGGTGAGCGTCGGTCTGAAGATGCCTTCAGAAACCGAAGGTGTTTCTGGAGCACCGACATCTCTTTCTGCAGAGTCGTTGATAGGGGCTGAACAAAATGGCTGCGTCGGCCTAGCGCTCTCTGCCAAAGGCTCCAAAGCGGTCTCGGGTTCCCTATCTGCAGTAGTCAGGGGCTGCGTTGGAGCCTCACTGAAGACCGGAGACAGGTCCAGCCGAGGCCTCGGAGTCTGGCTTGGACCAAGGCTGCCTGTCCTTATCCTTGCGTTTTTTGTGCACACAGGTAGTTGGTTGCTCCGACGGCATTGTGTAGTTAAATTTTCTACTGAAGTAGTGTCGTGTTAAATCAAAGGGTCTTTTTATAGTACGCTTATTAAACCTAGCACAAAAACGACAACCAGTGACGTCGTGGTCTGGGCCTAGGCAAGGTATGCAGTAAGAGTGAAAATCCTTATGAGGTATTTGCTTCCCACAAGAAATACAATTGTTAACTTTTTCTGACATCGGTCTGAGGTAAGAAAAGTTTCCCCAACGGGGTACTTAGCTTTATTGAAGACTTCGGATCTGAAATTCGACTTCGAAAATCTCAGGATTCGGCCGACCGGCACTTGCGAACTGCTTCTGCTTCGGGCACTGCGCGGCAAGAAAGACTGAAGAAAATGGCGTTGGATGCGTTATGTATACCCCTGGCGCACTGACGTCAGGGAAGAAGTGACAGCAACCAACCCCGGACCAAGACTCTGGAATTCCGGCCGACTGCCTGACGACAGGATAACCCAAGTGTGATGACTGCAGCAGGGTAACACGATGAACATCGTCAAGCTTTGGGTAGATTAAGTAATAATCGGAATATTGCTATTAACCAGGCAGACAAGGGGGAGCTGTGGTAGTCTGGAACTGGGATATGTACTATAATGAGTCCCTTAATCAACTGTCGGACCATCAATATTATCAGTTAATGGTTCTGGATCCAACATCGGTCTTTAAACAAGAGATTGATAAATTTCTAGCTTTGGCTTTTGAAGAAGGTATCACTTCCAAAGAAGTTAAATATCATTTAACAGTGGTAAACCCCCAAGACACAGCTTTTATATGTTGCCGAAGATTCATAAGAATTATAATCTGCCTCCAGGCAGACCTATAGTGTCAGGCAGGGGTTCTTTAACAGCACCCCTCTCTGCTTTTTTGATGAGATACTTGAAACCTCTTTTGGCACAAGTACGGGCCCATATACAAGACACTACCCAGTTCCTAAATATAATTGCAGATATACAGATTGAAAAGGGCTGGTTGTTCTGCACACTTAATATTAGTGCATTAAATACGAATATTCCACATTGGGCGGGGTTATCCGCTTTGGATTTTTGGCTTACCTGTATGTATGATCCTGGGTTTAATACTTTTTTATTATGCCTCACAGAGCATGTGCTGACTAAAAATGTTTTCTATTTTGATAATTCCTGCTATTTGTAATTAAAAGGGACTCCTATGGGAGTGTCTTTCGCTCCCATTTATGTGGACTTATTCATTGGATTCTTGAGCATCATTTGATATATGTTAGTCATAACATTTATCTTGAGCCTATGGATATTTGGCACCACTGTTTAGATGACTGTTGGCTGGTTTGGCATTTGGATGAGATCTATCTACATGAATTTATAGAATATTTAAATTAAAATAAGTGGGGCATTAAATTTACCGTAAACTATTATCCAAAGACAATTACTTTTTTGGAAGTCGAAGTGAATGTGCTAGATGATGTGACTTTGAGTAGCACTGCTTATAAAACACCCTCAGATTAATACCCTGCTTCATGCCACCAGTTGCCATCCCCAACATGTCATAAATAACATTCCTAAATCTCAGTTTTTAAGACTTAAGAGAATTTGTTAGATTGCGGCTGAGTATGACATACAGGCTAAAGATATGGTACAAAGATTTTATAATATGGGTTATTCCTACAGGAGTATCCAAAAAGCTTTAACTTCTGTACAGCAAGTTGATAGACAACAAGCTCTTCAATATTGTGACAAAAATCAGACACAAGGTTTACCTACTAGGTTCATCATGAATTCTGGAAACAATACTGTTTTTTTACAAGATATTATATATCGACATTTGGATATATTACAAATGGAGGATAAGCTAAAAGATCATTTACCAGAAAGATGTAGATTTTCCTATAGGAGAGTGGTTGGTTTAATCACTATAAGAAAGGGAATAAGATGGTACAAACTGTTACACAGAGAAGATTGGATGGGAGCCAATTAATGGGCTGCCATCCTTGTGGGCACTGCAGTTTTTGGAAGTTTGTCCCAAAACAAAATTCCTTCATGTCTCCAAATTGTCCTAGAATATTTGATATTCTGATTTATGGTAATTTTAACAGTGATTGGGTGATATATATGGTTAATTGTAGCTGTTCAGCTTTCTATGCAGGGCAGACATTATGCCCATGTAAGTTAAGAATATCTTAGCACTTAAGTGATATTAGGTGTACTAGAAGCACTAATGCCCTATATAAACATAGCCTAAAACATCCTACTGCCAAATTTTCTTTCACTATTATTGACAGAATTCAAAAGCAACATAGGCAACAGCAGGGTTTGCATTCTCTTTTAAATTTTAAAGAACGAATGTGGATAATTAAATTAGGGACTTTGTTTCCCCCTGGTGTAAATGAGCAATTATAATTGACCAAACAAATTGTGAAAATATGCATTGTTTTGTATAGATGTTGGTTCTCTGGGAGCACATTTACTTAGCACTGATGAAGGCTATAAGCTGAAACCGGTATGCTTTTTTCACCTGTTTGGTGTTTGGAAACGTGCTGTCTATTTGGATGGATTCCTTGGTCTTTTATTAAATTTTGACTTGGTCAAGGAGCTATATTGTGTGCTGGCTTATGTAGTTGAACTTTTCTGCTTTATGGATAGGCCTTACACTGTGGTAAGCTGCTCACACAGAGCAACTCTTTTGGAATCTGACCCCTGCTGTACACTGGATTTGGCAGTCTGAAGCAACTCTGGCCTTCTTTCTGGACAGTATGAGACAGCTTCTAATAAGGGCACCATCAAAAATTGTTGCAAGTGCAAAACAGAATAAAAAGAAAGCAAATATGGACAAAGTACAGAGCAATGAAACTAAATATGAGTGCTGCAAATCAGATAAATCTTGTAATGAAATGACTCCAAGCAATGAACTGTGTTAATGTAAGCAAAATGAAGGCTGGCCTGGGGAGGATGCATCCAGTCCCAAACACATCAAAGTGGGGGTTGTATTAATGGTCATATAAACACTAACATGAACTCTTGGCAAATTTCTTAATAGTTCCATAACATGGGTATGCATTTGACTGTAAGGAAGGGAGGCTACAAAACAGCTTTCTCAATGACTGCAGCTAAATAAAAGCCAGACAATTCATCTTGCAGAAATCATAAAAGGATTTCCAAAATGCCATTTTGCAATCCTTTCTTACAGTTCCAAACTACATAATAGAAAATATAAACAGTGACACTCATACGAGCAATATTCAGAACTTGTAGGGGAGGCCTGAAACTTCTAAAATACTCTCTCAGCAAATTCTTTCTTTTAGTGGTGTCACAATGTGTAACAATATATTTTGAGCATCAGTGCAAACATTTAATAGTGACCCCCCAAAACCATGCAACAAAAACTAAACTGATATCAGGTCGGGTGCTACTGAAACTAGTTAATCAAACCTATCTTCATAAAAGGAGAGATGTCTGTGCCTGACCCATGTTTCTAGATGGACTGTTAACCAGACCAGTGACCAGATCTGAATGGATTACACCATGACCCAACACAGATGGGAAGATTGACTATAACACTCACCATAGATCCATGACAGATGACCATAAGACAGCGACAAAACCAGTGGTGATAGCTGGCCTGAACAGCATCCCAGTACAGGATATCTACTGCAGTATAACAAAATCAAATGACAATTGCAGCAGTACAGACACGTAGGAAGGGTGAGGCGGAGGAGGAAGCTGCCATGGGTACAAAGTGTTAGGGAGCATACCTGGCAGCATCTAATTGGACAACAGTGCAGTACTGGCATTAGTGAAGGAATGATGATACTGTACTGGTCATGTCCGAAGCACAGTGTTAAGCTCTTCATGTGTAGTATTTTAACTGTAGCATGCAGCTTGTTACAATTGTAAAGTAGCTTGCAACACGCCACTGTAACAAAGCAGTTAAGTTACCTTAAGCATCTGGTATTGAGACAGGCCTGACTAGACACAAAAGAAGCTGTGCTAAACAGCTAAACTGCCTTGGCAGTCTTCTTTTGGTGAGAAAGGAGCAGCAAATGCACCAGTTTTGAATGTTTAATTACACTAACTCAGGATGATGCCTTGAAGTATTGCAAATGAATACAAATTAAATGTACATATGTACACACACACACACACACACACACACACACACACACACACACACATATGACTTTTCAATTTTAAGACAAGCTATTATAATTTTTTTATGTGTAGATGTACATGTGCATCTCTTTTGGTCTCTCTCTCTCTCTCTATATATATATATATATGTATGTGTGTGTGTGTCTCTGTGTGTGTGTGTGTATAGATAGATAAGATATATAGTGACGATGTGAGGTACGACCAGCTATGCCAGGAGAAATAGGGCAGTGGATGTGTAACATATGCCAGCATAGCTAGCTGGAGTTTTGTAAATAATTATATGTCATTTGTATAACAAACTGATTTGAACAGGTGCTTGTGTTGAAAATATATTTGTAAACCTGCTTGTGTTTTACAAAAAGAAAAAAAAAATTGTACCAACAGTGGGTCCTGCTGGACAGAAAAAAGAAATATACCTATATGTCAGACTGTATTATAACTGCTGAAATTAATATTTTAATAGAGGACACTGGAAGAGAAGAGGTTAAGCTCAGCCCCAGCTAACTTTTAGAAAAATATCCTGAATTAAATTACTTAATTTAGGCTATAAAGATTGTATCTCACAGGTCTCAGTGCAACCAGAGACAAAGTCTGTACTAGGAAGCCTTCTGTATTGTCTCTTTCAATGAACTACTTGCTAACCTGGAAGGGTAGAAATGTTGAAGTGTTTTTTATGGCTTGCAGATGCTATAATACATCTTAGCAAATGTGTGTGTGTGTGTGTGTGTGTGTGTGTGTGTGTGTGTGTGTGTGTGTGTGTGTGTGTGTGTGTGCGTGTGGGAGATAATACATATGTAAGAGATTCTGATTCAGTTTCTAGTAAAGGGGGCTAGTATTGGAACTAGAAGTCAGATGACCAGATGTATGTGATATCATTCTGTAATCCAGGACTAAAATGATGTTTTAATACTAGATGAGACTGAAGTCTCAGAGCAGTCTGTTTTTTGTAACCTGACAAAGAAGGATCCCTCACTCACTTCATCTTGCCTTGCTTTAGTAAGTAACCAAGGAATAGTAATTGTTTAGATCAGTGAGGAAATATAGTGAGATTAGTGAAGTACTGTTTTTGTATCTGTATGAATATATTAATCTTTGTTATTTTTAATATTTGCTGTGATTGAAACCCTGGTGTTTATTGTAAGTAGATATTTAGTATTTTCATGTTCTTTTATTATTAAATATATTTAAACTTCTCCTTGTGGCTGGTCTTTAAGAAAATATTTTAACCTTTGAGAATACTTATATTTACTTGGTGACACTGTGTCCACTCCTGACAGCCCTGCTGCATTGGTCAAACACTACCATTTGTATTAATATTAATTTCACTCAGTATAATTGGGTACCCTTGTAACAGCCTTAGAGTACCTGGGTTCGGAGTGTCTAGTGTCAGTAACAATCTTATAGTCTGGGCAGAGGGGCATAGCTAGTATATCTGTACGAGTGTGTGTGTGTGTGTGTGTGTGTGTGTGTGTGTGTGTGTGTGTGTGTGTGTGTGTGTGTGTGTGTGTGAGAGAGAAAATCAAATCCCAAAGTGTGTGTTATCAGCTACTTGGAGCAGGGACATAGAGCACTGGCTTCAAAGTGAGAGTGGTGGGGGACTTGACTTGGACACTCGGATGAGGACTCAACTCAACTCTACAGCTGTGCCAGTGGGGAGTTTTTATTAGGGGCCTGGAAAGAGAGACAGAAAGAGAAACCCAGCACCAGACTGAGTGTGTTTCTTGTGTGCTGTTAAGGGAAATGGTGCTTGATGCAGAGAGCTGCATCTGGAAATACTGTGCATCTATCTTTGTTCCAAGTGAACATCCCTGACTGGTGTCAGTGGTAAGGATTCAGGCTCCTTGATTACTGTCCCAGATATATATATATATATATATATATATATATATATATATATATATATATATATATATATATATATATATATATATATATATATATATATTTGCAGTCACCCTAATGGTAATGGACATCAGCTGGGTATAACAACCCTGTGTTTCTTATGCTTAGTCAAACACTCTGCTTATGCTATGCTGATGAGATCATAAGAAGGCCGAAATATGCATATCCATGGCTAGTGGGGTTTGGCTTTATTGGCCTGAAATTGTCCATTAAAACGACTTCAAACGTAAAAGTCATGGGCAATCAGAATTGCCGTATAGCTGAAACACGTGATGTTCATAAGGGTCATTTACATATATCCCATGTGCCTCTGTTACAGGAGAGGTTTGGGAGGTCACTCATTGGGAGTTCTTGCTTGGCTGGAGTTTTTATATATATATATATATATATATATATATATATATATACATAAATGCATAGTTTATATATATATATATATATATATATATATATATATATATATATATATATATATATATATATATATATATAAATGCATCATTTTATATATATATATATATACATAAATGCATCATTATATATATATATATATATATATATATATATATATATATATATATTAATGAAGCAGTCATTAGATGTCAGTCTGTTTTCTTACTCCCAAGGACATTATAGCTGTGCTGACAGTGAAATAAACCTCAAGAAGCAAGAATAACAGACTGATTCAGGATTGCCTATGTGGCAACAAGACTGCATATAGGATTCCAGCTTACTATATTTCAGTGTTTATTTATAGTTACATGACAGCTGTTCTTTCTTATTTCCAAGCCCCAGCCATAGCTAAGTTACGCTGAAGAAAGTGCATCAAATGTTCTTGTAACCCAAAAAGTAAATGGGATGAGCTGGTTATCTACCAGGCTGTCTTCAATTCCAGAAAAAAAAGCTTTTTTCCCCTTTTTTCTGCAAAGAGCAGACTCTTGCAATCAAAGGTGAAAGAAAAGGTTACTCAAGTCATGTTTGTTTCAGTGGAATTTCCCTTTTCTGAGATAAAGTTGCAAACATTAAACAGATTAAAACCAGCTCAGTGTTTAACAACTTTTGAGATGACTGCAAACTGAAAGAGGTGCTGAAGACCCCCTATAATTCATAAGTGTCTACAAATAAACAGATTATGTGGCTGTGTGGGGATGGATAAAGGGAGGCAAATCTTTTTTTTTCTTTTTTGCTCACAATATCTACTGATTTAAATGCCCTTCATTTGCAGTTTCAGATTTCCTTCACATTTATGTGGAGATACTCTGCTACTAAATAGATCTGACCTTATGGGGATAGCACAACATAAAAATGTTATTTAGAGCTGTTAAAGAATTACATTTCCATCTCAACCTCTAGGTGCAAAAAATCTAGACAGAACCAAAAATAATGGGGGGCAAATTACCCAAATCAGGGACAGATTTTAGTTACTGTTCTTATAAACTTAGAAAGTTATTAGAATAGCAGAGTTTGCATCAGCATGCATTTTTAAAAAATATGAAGTCTTAAACTCAAATGCTTGTCATTACTTAGTGACTTCAGTCCTCTACAATTTACAGGAAAAGCACAAATTTTATGAGGAACAGACCAAAAAGCAGGATGCAAAAATCTCGATATTCTATGAAACACTGGACAGTTGAAGGATGTGATTAGAGCTGATTTTCATGTTTAGCAGGGCAGAATGGTGCAGTAAACATGACATAAGCAGCCTATATCGTACAGATGAAGGTTCAGTTTCCCATAAACTGTGATTATATGGTAAATGACAGAATGGTGACTTTAGGATATACACATTCCTTAGCAATCCTCCTAGTACAAAGTGGTTCTTACATAGTTAAAAAATGCTGAAAAGAGCTGGGTACTGTTGCCATATTATGGGAAAAAAGACTTGCATCTCTATTTCCTTTAGTCCTCAAAACCGTATTTTACAGTTTTTACACATAGCTGCAAAAAGAGATGTCAGAGTAACCATTACAATGACAGACTGGCCCATTCTGCTTAACCAACACTTGTAAAATGGTTACTGTTTTCCACTTATGTTCTCTTGTCATTGGTACCAGTCTCCTCCAGTATCTCAATAAAATTCCATCACCTTGGGTGGTACAGATGGACATGGCTGGAGCACTTCGAGGAGAGTAAAAAGACCAATCGCCAGATCCAGTACAATGACTGTCTGCACTTCCAGAGGGATACATTTAAGGGGAAATGAGAAGGTGCTACCACAGGTAAGAGCAGTGTGAAGCCACATCATGGACCATGTGAAATTTCAGGACTACAGAGAAGAAGATGTAAGCCTCTGGGATCTGGTTTACTAAACCCCAAGAAAGCTGAATGAGAGAAAAGAAATTACATAAAGTCAGGGAGAACAAACTGGATATATAGGCATATGACAGGAGAAGGGAAAGGGGACATGATATGCACATCATCATAAAAAGATGAGGCAATCATAATGAGCTAAATCGAAACAGGGTGGGGCGAACAAACCAAAGCTTCAAAATCCATTGTTTAGCTGAGAAGGTACTACTACTGTGGAGACAGGTGCAGTACAATTTCCATAGTTGTGGTACAGAATTCTACAGGCCTTGGACTAGTGGAATGGAAAGGGACATATTAAAGCCTATCTCAGCAAGTGGCAGGCATAAGAGGAGAGCCAATCCTGGACAGCACACAGGTCCATCTCAGTACAAGCACACTCAAATGTTAATATAAATACATATACATAGGTGTGTGTGTGTATTTTGTGGGGGGTGCAAAACATCCCAGACTAAAATGGCAAAAAAAAGATTTTACAAATGGAATAAGGGGGAACTAGAACTACTTCACTTATTACAGCATTTAAGAGCAGTGCAAAATGAGAATACTATATTACCACCAAAAAGGATGTCAGTGCACTGGTAAATAAGCTAAATATCTGGTCACAAGTAATAACCCAAGAAAGAGGGGAGGTTATGAAAACTGGTAAATGTACTTAAGGATACGGTTTACCAAGGATGGAAATTTGATTTGTTGATCATTGGGCTAGTTAAGCACAATTTGAATTAAACATAATGCTGATTAATAAGTTGTCAGAAACAGAAAGGAAATATATATTTTGGGGAGTAAATGAAAGGTGGAAAGGAAGATATGGAATAGGAACGATTTAAAATACAGGAAACAGAAACGTTGAAGTACTGAGTCTGAGTGACCCAGATAACTAAAGGGGAGAAAAGAGAGCAAAAAAGAAAAAAAAAAAGAACTTGATGAAATATGATAAAGGGGTGAAAAATGAGTTAAAACTAGGATCTGGGAGAGAAGCGATGAACAGGGGAAGAGTGGACAGCATGTATAAAAGCAGCATTGAACATCATCTGGAAAAATAATGGGAATCTTGGAAATGATTTGGGGAAATATTTGTAGGGCTTCCAGAATTGCAACAAAATCCAGAAAGTTCAGGATGTTTGGGTGGAAATGTTTGCACAAGTATTTTTACACCCTAGAAAAAATACATAAGATGATCCTGAAAGTAGGAAAGAGATATTGGAGATACGAGCAAAATCAAATATGGGACTGGAGTCCCATTTCCTAGACATGTCAAACCTAGACAAAGTTAAGAGGGAACAGGCAAATCTTATTTAGTGAATTTTAGGGAAACAGAAGCAGATAAAGGAAATAATTTTCTTTTTAAGTTAGGTGAATTTACCACTTGTAGAAGATATGTGAAAGCACTGGTAACACTTTTTTTGCCAGTAGCAAAGAAGGGGATAACTAGGAAATGGAGGACAGATCAAAAGCCGAGCCTGGAGAAGGTGAAACAGTTAATGGAGGCAGCAAAGGAAAGAGAGAGGACCAGTGGAACATACACTCAGTAAACTCCATAAAAGAAATGGCAGCAGGTAAAACCCAGTAAGGTGATATAAATGATATGTGGTAAGAAGTGGAGAAAGTATATGGAGGGGGAAGAGACGGAAGCTGGTATGAAGAGGATAGAGGACTAAGGAAAGGAAGAGGACAAAGAAGTGTAAGGTCTGCAAATACACTAATGAGCAATGGATGATACGCAACACCTGGCATGGGGTGGTGCCCAATGTACAGGATAAGAAAAGAATGTGTAAGGTCTGCAAATACACTAATGAGCAATGGATGATACGTAACACCTGGCATGGGGTGGTGCCCAATGTACAGGATAAGAAAAGAATGTGCAAGGTCTGCAAATACACTAATGAGCAATGAATGATACGCAACACCTGGCATGGGGCGGTGCCCAATGTACAGGATAAGAAAAGAATTCTAAAGTTTAAAAGTGGGCCAACCACCATAGAAAGATGGTGCACAATGCATGTGGATTGGATAGTATGCAAAATGATGAGAATAAAGCAGCTTAAAAAAGAATTGGAGGAGTTTGAGTTAACTGATCTTGGACAGCATTACATCCAACCTCTAAAGACTATACCAAAGGAAACTTTTAGGACAGTAGTAGAAAGTAGAAATGCCCTCTGGTTCATGTCAAGATCATTACTAAATTCAGATGAGGATGTAAAAACACATCACTAGGTAAGCATTGTCAACTTTCTTTAAGTGTATGGTCACCATTCACATGTATTGGGATTAAAAATTAGAAGATAGATCTGTGATTCTTTTAGAGGCACTGCAAAACAAGAGAAATTAAGACTATGGTTTAATAATTTTGGCAAGAAAATACAGATGATGTTAGCACCCATGCCTGTTAGCTGAATTCTAAATCTAAAACTCAAAGGAGCATTGCACAATTTTCAAAATGGGACAAATAAGATGAACAAAATTAAATGCTGGGACTAGTAAAGGAAATGTAATAAACTGACGCATATTACAAACAACTAGATGCTAGCATAACATTTTATTACAGAATATTAAAACAAGCATGCTCAGTAAAAGTATAAGTTTTGCAAAAGATTCAACAGAAATGATATGGAATTGGAACATGGTATTGGAATAAGAGGATCATATTGCTTAATCTGGTACTGCAGAGACATCTTCAAAGAACTAGAAAAATTGTAGGTTGTATCAAAGGTAATGAGAGAAATATTGCAAGGAACCCTATAAACACTAATGACATCAATAAAATATGTAAGCCTTTAGGAAATTATTTTATCTCACCTGAAATAGCATTTATTTTTGTAATGTACAACTTGGCATAAAACAATGAAACGGTCAGGCTTATCTCTTCTACTAACATTATGAAAATAAGTTCAGTGGGTAAAGCTCCCAGGTTAGATAGACTGACACCACATTTTTATAAAAACAAAATAAATAAAATTTGGTTTCTCAGTTTCCTGATACACTTCCACAGTAGACTTTAGGGAGCAATTCCTAGCGAAAAAGGCAACATTATTGTTTTCAAAGCCAGCCAAAGGTAAATATGAATCAGTTATAGCCTACTTCATTAATGCAGTTAGAACTTACAATGTTTTGAATGTTCTAGCCAATAGATCAGAACCTGTCCTCTCATACTGTAACAATCACAATGATTATAAAGGGACAATATGGAGAATCTGATTTAGTGACAATGTGACTTAATATATAACAAGTACATTTTCAGATTTTCATAGGGGCTTGATTTTTCTGAATGGGAATACTTTTCCTCAAGTTTCATAAACAAAAATAAATTAGTACATCCTCATCCAACAGCGCAGATATTTACCAATAACTTGAAGAAACAAAAATTTTGAAGAGTACTTACTATACAGGGATGTCTGTTATCCATATTACCATTTGTGGTGGTGACTGAAATGTTAGCAGTTTTTCTAGTTAAAAATGTTAGACAACAGAGGTTGATGTACCTGGAACAAACACTATTGCCTCAGTATTATTTGGCATTCCCATCAAGCATTCAACTCCTCACCTCACTTTCAGGTCTGAAATTAAATTTAAGTAAACCCATTACTTTTCCACTGATAAAAAACATGTGACTCTCTTAATGCCATTGGAAAATTCTTTGGTTCCAGTGAAACAGGAACATAAATATTTGGGCATTTGCCTTACTAATCAGACAAATTATTAGAGAATAATCTCTTTTCTATTATTCAAAAGATAAAAGGGAGTGCAACTTATTGAAAGACTTGCATATTCTTTAAGTAAAATTAAAGTTATTAAAATTATTATATTTAAATTTCTGTATATAGTAAGATAAATACTTCATTCAGTACTAAACACATTCAGATATTATAAGCTTTAGTGTCAAACTTCTCATGGAAAAGTAAAATTGACAAAGAGCAGAAGAAAAATTATTTACCCAAAACACAAAGACAGGATTGGGACTTCCTAGTCTGTTTCTCTGTACTGGGGGAAAGGTGGGTTGGCATTGCATTAGAGCTAGAATGCAACTACATTAGTATGGCACTGCAGAGAGTTTGAGGTGATACGTAAGCATACCACTGAGCTCTTCCATGCAATTGCTATTGCAGTCTACATCCCACCCTCAACCAATGATACGACAGCATGTGACGTCATCCACTTGTCTCTGCGAGACTCCTGACAAATCATCTGGATGCTCTTGTCCTCATCTCTAGGGACTACACACACATATACACAAATGTTAAAGAAGCATAAAGTTGCACAGCCATCCACTCGGGACATCAAACCACAACCTGGTGCACCTTCTCCCCCTCTATGTGTTACTGGTTAACAGGTTGCCAGCCACCATCAGAAAGTTTAGGAAGTGGACGAAGGAAGCCAGCACAGCCCTTCAGGACTGCTTTAAGACCATGCACTGGGATGCCCTCTGTGAGCCTCCTGAGGAAGACATAGATATCAGTAGCCTCACTGACTGTGCCACTGAATACATCAACTTCTGTGTGGAAACCACTGTACCCTTAAAATCTATATGCTGCTTCCCAGACAACAAGCCATGGATCACCAAGGATTTCAAAGCCCTCCTGAATGAGACAAAGAGCATTCAGGTCTGGAGATGGATGCAGTGAAAAGGGCACAGAAACAGATGGCCATAAAAATTAAGGAGGGGAAGGACAGGTACAGGAGGAAGTTAGAAAAAAATGCAACAGGAAAGAAGTGTGGAGGGGGATGAAGACCCTTACTGACTATAAGTCCGGCAGCTGTGTGACAGAGGGGAGTAAAGAGACAATAAGTTTAACATTTATTTATTTATTTATTTCAGTTTGATGACCAGGGAGGTCCACTGGGCTCAGGAGCCCATTTTCAGTGGAGGCCCGGGGATAAAAGTGCCACATTACAAAAATACAAAAGATAACAATTAACATAATACAAAAGATAATGCAAAATATGAAATATAAAAATTAACATAAGATTCAAAGGTACGGATACAGAAGTATGCAACAGTCAGTCTAAATGGTATGAATACTAGTAGACTGTGATACAGAGACAATAAGAGGTATGGTGTTTACATAACAAAAGAGTCATATATTAATCTGGATGGTTAAGGTTACATAGAGTCTGAGTCTAGTTATGGCAGAGTGGTAGAACAAGCATAAATGTTAGGGAGGGGAATAAAGGGAGAGCAAACTATTTACAATAATTACATATATACACAGGGCAACAGTAAACAATAAGTAAATCAGGAACAAACATGTTCTTTAACTGGTTTGATAACACACACCACACAAACATGCGATGTGGTCCCCACTTGGAAAGGGAAGATCCCTTTCCTGGACAGCAAAACGCATACCTTGTCTGCCTCTTCTTCCCCAGTCTCTATTGTTCAACACAGGGAAAGGAAGGTACACAATCAAATCCAGACCACATGGCAGAAAAAACACCCACACTCCCACCTCAGCTGGAAAAACAGAGGGTAGCAGTTCAACTGTCATCCTATCAGAGGACCAGGTGATCAGAGAACTAAGACTTTGCTCTACAGAAGCAGTGGGACCTGATGGTATTAGCCCACAAGTGCTGAAGCCTTGCACCTCACAGCTTGGAAGGGTGCTTCTCAGGATTTTAAACTTGAGCCTCAGTACCTACAGTGTACCAGTGTTGTGGAAACCATCCTGCCAGATTGTGGTTCCAAAGAAGGCACAGATGCGACTGAAATGCTTCGCAAGGACGGCATGCACGGTCAAACCAAGTAGAAGCAACCACAAACGACCAGCAAAATGCAATGGTAAACCCAGATAATAGAAAATCCTTTATTATCAATACCACATATCTGAAAATATCTGAAATTATTTAACCAGACCGGTTTCGGCCTCACAGCCTTTTTCAATGGTAAACAAAAAAGTTAGAAAATGCACTGGTACTAGTTCCATTTATAGTCCTCCCTGCTATACATCAAAATATTGGTATAGCCCAACCTAGTGGTTGGGATGTACAAATACATATGGAAAACAAAAGTCATGAATAATTCATAGATAAGAGAATATGTAGTAATGATAAAATGTAATGTTAATCCATAACACTATTCAAAAAGTGTAAATGGAATATAGACAATAATTATTATAATACTAGTTCATCATAATTTCACACAATATGTATTCATACTCCAACATAAAGCCTCAATTGTAGCCTAATAATAGATTAGGAGAGGACACAACTGGACAAATAAGTCCAATAATAACAGTAATTATATAATAAAATGATTTTACAATTACATCTCAGCGCTAAAGTATAGATTTAGTCATCCTAGTCACTAAGACTACACAATTGCCAAAATCATAAATTATAAAAAAACATAAGAAATGCAGACATTAAGAAAAAGCAACATAAGATGATATGCTGCATATATCAAATAACAATATAAACAAATGTACCAAAAGACAGACAAAAGATTCTGTTATAGATGGTCATTCAAGCCTGGCGGAAAAAGTGCCCCAAGGTTGGTAATCCAATATTGTTCCTTTTTATTCAAAATAGAGTGCCAACCCTGCTGATGGCTACAATCCCCTACAATTTTGTCAATAACCATAAACTTAAATTGTGCATTGGAATGTTTGATGGTGTGTCTATACAAGGCATTAGTTTCATTTTTATTTCGGATGTCACTCTTATGTTCTGTCGTACGTATTCGGAGGGATCTGGATGTTTGACCCACATAAAATTATTGACACTGGCATGTAGCTAAGTATATAACCCATGTAGTGCTGCAATTAGCAAAAACTCTGGTCTGATAAACACGTTTAGTGTTGGCACTAGAGAATTCCTTCAGTGTGTAGACCTGGGAACATGAGCTGCAATGGCCACAAGGAAAAGTTCCTATAAGTCTATCCCGTTAAGGTAGTCTGTTGATAAATAGCTCCTCCTCCTTCCTTGTGTTTATAGTGGGAAAACAACCCCCCTAGAGTTTTACCCCTTCTGAAAGACATATGACATGTTGTGCCTAATAATGTTCTTAATTCATCATGTGCCGTCAGTATATTCCAATTGGAATTCAAAATATTCCTGACCAGCTGGCGATTCCTGCCGTATGTAGTAACAAACCTTATTGTGGAATCCTGATACTTGTTATCCAATTTCTTATATTGTAATAAAGTTTGTCTATCCAGTGTGTTACTCCATTCACTGGCCAAAGAGATATCCCTCATTTTGTATCCCCTATGTTTGAACCTACAACATAAGTCATTCCTAGCTATTTGGAAATCCTCCACCAATGAGCATATGCGTTTCATACGCATAAATTGTGATTTTGGTATGTTGCGGATGGTGTGGTAAGGGTGCATACTAGATGCATGTAACAAAGTGTTGTATTGAGGGTATTTGCGAAATACTTTCGTACTTAAGGTGTGGTCCTCATTACGGTAAACTGTAACATCTAAAAAGTTGATGGTGTTATAATCGTATGTAACAGTAAACTCAATACCCCATACATTGTCATTCAAATATTGAATGAATTCCTGTAAATATATAATGTCTGCCTTCCACACCATCCAACAATCATCTAAATATCGTCTCCAGATGTCCATTTCAACAATATAGATATTATGTGACGAGTCATAAATTAAGCACTCCTCAAAATAGGCCATAAAAAGGTCAGCGTAAATAGGAGCAAAAGAAACTCCCATTGCTGTACATTGGAGCTGCAAAAAACACTCGCCATGGAAATAAAAGACAGTCTTAGTTAGTACATATTCTGCCATGCAGATCAGAAGCGTGTTGAAACCTGGTGGGTACATTTCAGATTTTTCCAACCAATATTGTAATGATTGCAGCCTCTGCTGTTTGTAAGAAGGAATCAATTTCCTTCTTATATACCAATGTAGGATCTATAAACATCTGCATATAACACCTACGATCCGCCAATTGTCTTTTGCCCTCATTAAGATAATCCCCAATGTTCATGACTACAACAGCACCCCCCTTATCTGCAGGCAAAATAGCAATGTCACAATTTTGCCTAAGTTCTTCCAGAGCAGTTTTTTGCATGGTAGAAATATTTTGGCCTAGAATGCATGATTCTTGATGGTGAAAATGTAAATCCTTAATGACTGACTGCTGGAATATGGAGACATATTTATTCATGGGTGGTTGGAAATTCGATTTCAAAAATCTAAACTCTGAAGATCTTTGAGAGATGTTACCTGAAAAGAACAATTTAAGATTCAGATTACGACAAAATGACAATACATCATTTACTATACTATATTCATCACTAAAAAAACCCGGAATGAAACCAAGGCCTTTATTCAATAATATTGTTTGTGCATCTGTTAATGGTACATCAGATAAATTCAAGACATTATCAAAGCCATCCGGAGCTATTTCAACAATGTTCGTATCAGGTTCTCCATGGAATTGTTTACTGCGTTTGTGCTTGCGACCCCCTCGTCGCCTTGGTGTATATCTAAAGGGGTTTTAGTATTGTTTTTTTTTCTCTTTGGTGATTCCCGATGGTTGCTACCATCATTATCCGTGTAGGATGATTCATCACCAGAAGTACTGGCAAAGGATGCATCAGTGGATTTTAAAATAGATCTAGGTCTCTTTCTGGGTTTTGTACCAGGTGTTTTGTGACTGGTATCATTGAATCTAACTGTTTTGATGTATGTATCAAAAGGGCGACCCCTTTGATAGTCAGTGCAATCCCTATTGAACTTGCGGATTTTACGGTCCTTAGTCAGTTGGTCAAAAGATGCCAGATCCTTAGATAATTTATTAACCAAGGTAGTAAATATAGGTTGTGATTCAAAACGATTACATTCCTCACAGGACCCTTTAACCTCTGTTTGTCAATAAAGATTTGAGGAATCTTCGAGCCAATATTTGGCATTTACGACTATTTAAAGCATATATACAAAAGGATATCACTCCCAGAGGACTGAGGGTCAGGTTACAGCCCTTGGTCGGCAGGTCGGAAGACAGGCTGACAAAGGAATGGAACCAGGCTCTTCATCAGTCTTCAATGAGGTTTGTAAAAATTTTGGCAGCATACTATGAAAGAATGCTGGATATATGCTTAACAGAGGTTAAAGGGGCCAAAATATTTCTACCATGCAAAAAACTGCTCTGGAAGAACTTAGGCACAACCGTGACATTGCTATTTTGCCTGCAGATAAGGGGGGTGCTGTTGTAGTCATGAACATTGGGGATTATCTTAATGAGGGCAAAAGACAATTGGCGGATCGTAGGTGTTATATGCAGATGTTTATAGATCCTACATTGGTATATAAGAAGGAAATTGATTCCTTCTTACAAACAGCAGAGGAACAAGGTATTATAACAACTAATACAGTTAAACATCTCACTGTTAAGGATCCACAAAAACAGATCTTATATCTTCTGCCCAAAATACATAAATCTATTACAAAACCCCCCGGTAGGCCTATAGTCTCGGGCATCGGTTCATTAACCGAACCACTCTCTGCTTTTCTTGCACACTATCTTAAGCCATTATTGTCATCAGTCAGGGCCAGATTAAAAGACACGACACATTTCCTTCAGATTATAGCAGATACCAAACTTGAACAGGATTGGCTTATGTGTACATTAGACGTGAAATCTTTATACACAAGTATTCCACATTGGGCTGGGCTGCAATCATTACAATATTGGTTGGAAAAATCTGAAATGTACCCACCAGGTTTCAACACACTTCTGATCTGCATGGCAGAACATGTACTAACTAAGAATGTCTTTTATTTCCATGGCGAGTGTTTTTTGCAGCTCCAAGGTACAGCAATGGGAGCTTCTTTTGCTCCTATTTACGCTGACCTTTTTATGGCCTATTTTGAGGAGTGCTTAATTTATGACTCATCACATAATATCTATATTGTTGAAATGGACATCTGGAGACGATATTTAGATGATTGTTGGATGGTGTGGAAGGCAGACATTATATATTTACAGGAATTCATTCAATATTTGAATGACAATGTATGGGGTATTGAGTTTACGGTTACATACGATTATAACACCATCAACTTTTTAGATGTTACAGTTTACCGTAATGAGGACCACACCTTAAGTACGAAAGTATTTCGCAAATACCCTCAATACAACACTTTGTTACATGCATCTAGTATGCACCCTTACCACACCATCCGCAACATACCAAAATCACAATTTATGCGTATGAAACGCATATGCTCATCGGTGGAGGATTTCCAAATAGCTAGGAATGACTTATGTTGTAGGTTCAAACATAGGGGATACAAAATGAGGGATATCTCTTTGGCCAGTGAATGGAGTAACACACTGGATAGACAAACTTTATTACAATATAAGAAATTGGATAACAAGGATCAGGATTCCACAATAAGGTTTGTTACTACATACGGCAGGAATCACCAGCTGGTCAGGGATATTTTGAATTCCAATTGGAATATACTGATGGCACATGATGAATTAAGAACATTATTAGGCACAACATGTCATATGTCTTTCAGAAGGGGTAAAACTCTAGGGGGGTTGTTTTCCCACTATAAACACAAGGAAGGAGGAGGAGCTATTTATCAACAGACTACCTTAACAGGGGATAGACTTATAGGAACTTTTCCTTGTGGTCATTGCAGCTCATGTTCCCAGGTCTACACACTGAAGGAATTCTCTAGTGCCAACACTAAACGTGTTTATCAGACCAGGGTTTTTGCTAATTGCAGCACTACATGGGTTATATACTTAGCTACATGCCAGTGTCAATCATTTTATGTGGGTCAAACATCCAGATCCCTCCGAATACGTATGACAGAACATAAGAGTGACATCCGAAATAAAAAAGAAATTAATGCCTTGTGTAGACACACCATCAAACATTCCATTGCACAATTTAAGTTTATGGTTATTGACAAAATTGTAGGGGATCGTAGCCATCAGCAGGGTTGGCACTCTATTTTGAATAAAAAGGAACAATATTGGATTACCAACCTTGGGGCACTTTTTCCGCCAGGCTTGAATGACCATCTATAACAGAATCTTTTGTCTGTCTTTTGGTACATTTGTTTATATTGTTATTTGATATATGCAGCATATCATCTTATGTTGCTTTTTCTTGATGTCTGCATTTCTTATGTTTTTTTATAATTTATGATTTTGGCAATTGTGTAGTCTTAGTGACTAGGATGACTAAATCTATACTTTAGCGTGGAGATGTAATTATAAAATCATTTTATTATATAATTACTATTATTGGACTTATTTGTCCAGTTGTGTCCTCTCCTAATCTATTATTAGGCTACAATTGAGGCTTTATGTTGGAGTATGAATACATATTGTGTGAAATTATGATGAACTAGTATTATAATAATTATTGTCTATATTCCATTTACACTTTTTGAATAGTGGTATGGATTAAAATTACATTTTATCATTACTACATATTCTCTTATCTATGAATTATTCATGACTTTTGTTTTCCATATGTATTTGTACATCCCAACCACTAGGTTGGGCTATACCAATATTTTGATGTATAGCAGGGAGGACTATAAATGGAACTAGTACCAGTGCATTTTCTAACTTTTTTGTTTACCATTGAAAATGTGAGGCCGAAACCGGTCTGGTTAAATAATTTCAGATATTTTCAGATATGTGGTATTGATAATAAAGGATTTTCTATTATCTGGGTTTACCATTGCATTTTGCTGGTCGTTTGTGGTTGCTCCAAAGAAGGCACACCCAGGGGATACTTCAGATTACAGGCCTGTGGCACTCATGTCACACTGCATGAACGTCCTTCAGAGGCTGGTCTTGGAAGTTACTTATCCCCAAGTTCAGGTCAGATCTAGACCCCTTCATTTCACATACCGGGAGAAGATAGGGGTAGAAGATGCCATTATCCACCTTATGTATACAGCATACAGTCACCGGGACAAACCGGGAGGATCCACAGAATCATGTTCTTCGGCATTTCCAGTGCCTTTAACTACATCCAGCCAGACAGGCTAGAGAGTAAGCTGTCAGTGATGAATGTGGATGCTCCCTTAGTTTCATGGATCCTGTATAATCTGACTGGTAGGTCCCAATATGTGCGACTGCAAGGTTGTGTGTCTGGCACAGTGCTATGTAGCACTGGAGAACTGCAGGGGACAGTTTTATTACCTTTCATTTTTACCCTGTATACCACAGACTTCAGCTATAACACTGAGTGCTGTTACCTGCAAACATTCTTGGATGATTTTATCATAGTAGGAAGTAGCAGGTATGGTGATGAGAAGGAATACAGGATGAGAAGGAATAAAGGAGGTATGGCGGTTAGATTTGTGAGCGGGTGTGAGATTAATCAGTTGTAGCTGAACATCAGTAAAATGAAGGAGCTGGTAGTGAATCCCTCGTTCACCCCCAATGACCCCTCTGTCAATTAGAGCAGTTGAAGTGGAGATTGTTCAGGACTACAAGTATTTGGGGGTGCACCTGGACAGTAAGCTGGACTGGTCCAAAAACTCGCAGCTGGCATGTAAAAAGGGGCAGAGTAGACTGCACTTACTACGAAGACTCAGATCCTTTGAGGTCAGCAACACTATGCTGTGGATGTTCATAGGTTCATACTAGGCTATCTGCCCTAGGGCATTTATAAGCCTAGCCAGAGTGTGTTTGGCTTTCGCCACCCCTTGGAATGAGTATACTGTGCCCATTTTAAGGTTTAGTTTACTGTACCTCTGTCTAACAGTGACACAGAAGTGACCCCCGGGGTAAACCTACAATCTCCCATCCACTCGTCAAGATTTCTCTTGAAGAGAGTCAGTGAGGGGCTCTGCCTAACATGGACTGGGATTTTATTCCAGAGTGAAGGGAGCTTCTGGGTTATGAATCTGTCCCTCCAGCATGTCCTATTTATTTCTGTGCTGAGGTTCAAATCTCTCGCTCGCGTAGCTCTGGTGGATTTGGATTTTCTGAGGTGGAGCATGTCCATTAATTCCGGGTTGGACATGGCCTTGTACGTCAGGCATAGATCGCCTCTGTGAGTAGGCGGTATGCTACTGAGTAGAACTGGAGTTTCTTTAGCCGGGCAGCATATGGCATATGTTTGAGTCCCTTGATCCTCTTGGTGAGGTACTTTTGGGGTCTTTCCAATTGCTGCAGGTGTCGGGTAAGTTACATCCCAAATGGGGCATTGTACTCAATTATGGGCCTGATGAGGGAAGAGTAAAGGGGCACAATGACCTCTCCCGATCTAGATGTGAATCCCTTCTTGATAAGGTGGGCAATATAGAAGGCCTTTCTAAACACTTTGGCAATGTGAGTGTCAAAAGTACAGTTGTGTACACCTACCATAAATGTAGATGTTAGAGTGTCTTCACTGTTGCAGTCATGACTGTAGGGTTCTCCCCTGCTGGCAGGCAGCCCCAGGTCGGCCAGAATCCCAAAGTCTGGGTCCGGCGTCGGCTGTTCAACCATGCTCCCTGACGTCAGAGCGCCAGGAGTACAAAGCTGATAGCCGACGCCATCTTCTCCAGTTTTTCTTGCCCCAGATGTAAGGCGTTCCAAAATGAAAAAGGTCCCATAACCTTTGCAAATACACCTCAAAAGAATGGTGAAAAAAGGAAATACACAAAGGTAAAAATAAGAGGGGACAGGAGGGAGGGAAACCCAGACTGCAACAGTGAAGACACTCGAACATCTACATTTATGGTAGGTGTACGCAACTGTACTATGTTCATCGTGTTTTACTGTTGCAGTCATGAATGTAGGGTAGAATCCCAAAGCTGAAAGAAAGGGAGGTGATCATAAAGAGGAAGGGGCTGCTAAAAGGCCCTGCAAGACTGCAGATGCAAAGCCTGCCCTAGACTTAGAGTAGAAAGGAAGATTGTAGTGCTTAGAAAATGTATGCACCGAACTCCAAGTTGCAGCTTCCAAAATATCCTTGGTAGGAACTCCCCTGAGGAAGGCCGCAGAAGTGGCAGCAGCTCTGGTGGAATGAGTCCGTATACTCCCTGGGATTTGCTTTTTTTCCATGGTGAGAATAACAAAATCTGATTCCATGAGCAATCCATTTAGAAATGGTCTGTTTTGAAATGGCTTTACCTTGGGAACTGGAAGCATAAGAAACAAACAATTGTTCTGATTTTCTGATGTCCTTAGTTCTGTTCAGGTAAAAATGTAGCTGTCTGTGTACATCCAAGGAATGTAAGATCCTTTCCCCTTTATTTTGAGGAGTGGGGAAAAAAGTTGGCAAGTGTATAGTTTGATTTAAAGCCACTTTGGAAACCACCTTAGGCATGAAGGTAGGATTAGTCCTCAAAGATACCCTGTCTTGATGAAAAATAATATAAGGTTCCACAGCCATTAGAGCTTGTAACTCTGAAACTCTCCTGGCAGAGGTTAGGGCTAACAGGATGGCTGTCTTCCAAGATAAAAACTTGATGTCAGAAGAAGCAGCAGGCTCAAAAGGAGGCAAAGTTAGTTTTTCCAAAACATAGTTGAGATCCCAAGCAGGAATAGGAGGAGATCTAGGAGGTCTTAAGTTCTTAGCTCCTCTGAGAAACTGTCATGAGCTGGTGGGAAAAGATGGGAGGGTCTGTATTATAATGAGCAGAAATAGCAGAGGCATGTATTTTAATGGAAGAGAAAGAGAGACCCTTATGTAAGAGATCTGTCAAGTAAAGTAAAATTAAAGAAATGTTGGGAAGAAGAGGATCAGAATCCTGAGCCTGCATCCAGGAACAAAATCTTTTCCATTTTCCTGCATAAGATTTTCTAGTGCTAGGATGTCTGGCTTCCAAAATGACATCCATAACCTGCTTGGGCAGTAAAGAAGAAATCAAAGGCCCTGGATTAACCAGGCTTCCAGGCTGAGAGTTCTGACATGAGAGTGTAGAACCTGACCCTGATGTTGAGACAGAAGGTTTGGAGACTGAGGTAAAACCCAAGGGGGCTCCAGGCATAGGTTTTTTAGAGTTGGATACCAAAACTGCTGAGGCCAATTTGGAGCCAGCAAGATGATCATCTTGGGCTTGTCCTGTTTTATCTTCAATAAAACCCGTGGAAGAAGAGGGAGAGGCAGAAAGGCATATCCCGAGAGGTTCCTCCAACTGAATGACAAGGCGTCCACTCTCCAAGCTTCTGTGTGGAAAATCCTGGTGCAAAAAGTCTGTAGCTGAAGATTGAGATGGGGTGCAAAGAGGTCTATGTGAGGACATCCCCAGACTGCTGTTATCATCTTGAATATTTTGGTGTCCAGCATCCACTCGTGTGGATCCGAAAGATGTCTGCTCAGACTGTCTGCCAGGAAGTTTAGTTTCCCTGGTAGAAACTGAGCTTGAAGATCCAGATTGCAAGATAGAGCTGTGTCCCATAGATCCATGGCTAGTCTGCAAAGGGGGTAGGAATGAGATCCCCCTTGCTTGTTTATGTACCACATAACTGTGGTGTTGTCTGTCTGTATTAACAGTTGTCCTGGTTGTAAAAGATTCCTGAAGGCCAATGGAGCTTTCTGAACGGCTAACATTTCCTTTAAATTGATATGCAGGTGCTTCTGATCCTTTGTCCAAAGGCCCTGCAAACAATTGCCCTGAAAATGGGCTCCCCAAGCATAATCCGAGGCGTCCGTGGTTAGAATCTGAGAGGCAGGAGGAAGGGCTTCCCTTTGTTTAGAGCACATGCCCTGGACCACCAAAGAAATTCCTTTTGAAGGCAAGGAAGAATGGGGATCAGTATGTCTAAACTGTGGCAATGCTGAGACCATACACTTTTTAGGTACCACTGTATTTTCCTCATGTGTAGTCTTGCATATGGTACGAGAAGGATGCAGGAGGCCATGTAACCCAAAGCCTGCAGGAATTTCCTTGCAGATAGATGAGTTAAAGTTGCCAAAGTTCTGAAAGTTGAAGCCAGCTGTAACTGTTTTTTGGATGTCAGAAATGCCATCTGGGTAGTGGTGTTTAGAAGTGCACCCAGAAAAGTTATCTGTTGCGATGGTGTCAAATTTGACTTTTTTATGTTTACAGAGAATCCCAGGAACTTGAGGAGGTTCTGTACAAATTTTAGATGCTGGAGTAAGACATCCTTGCTGTCTGCCTGAATTAGACAATCGTCCAGATAAGGGTAAATTTGAATTCCCTTGAGTCTGCAGTAAGCCACTACTGGAGCCAGGCATTTGGTGAAGACCCTGGGCGCAGTAGATAATCCAAAGGGCAGCGCAGAGAATTGAAAGTGCCTCGATCCGGCTTTGAACCTGAGGTATTTTCTGCGATCCTGCCTGATGGGAATGTGTAAATATGCCTCCTTTAAATCCAAAGTTACCATCCATGCATTTTTGGACAGCATTGGAAGCAGCTGCTGTAGAGTAAGCATCTTGAATTTTGGAATCTCTAGAAAGGTGTTCAAGACCGACAGATCCAGAATGGGTCTCCATGAGTTTTGCTTCCTTGGGACTAGAAAAAGCCTTGAATAAAACCCTTTTCCCATCTCTGAAAGAGGAACCAGTTCTATGGCATTCATAGCCAAAAGAGCTTCCACCTGGTTTAAGGCCTCCGTCCATTGATGTTTTGGAAGGTCTGGCCATCCGCTTGGCCTTGGCAAGGTATGAAAATGGAATTTGTAACCTCGTAAAACCACATCCAAAACCCATTTGTCTTGGGTTATTTGAGTCCAATTTTGATGAGAGTTTTCCTCCGAGAGGGGCTTCCAGGGAAGAAGTTCCTGTAGCCCCACAGAGGGAGTCATTGAGTTTGTTTCCTTTGAGATTGTGACCTGTCCTCTCCTCCCCTAGGGGTGGAAGCAGTCCACTGTCTTGGTCTATAAGCAGCTTGTGATTGAGGCCTCCCTCTGGAACGTCTGTATCTACCCCTCTGAGGCCTGTCTGAAGTGGGAAAGGACCAATTTTTTGAAGGCCAATTCCTGCTAAATCTAGGAGGCTGTACTTGTAAGAAATCTTTAACTGTTTGCATTGATTTCGCCTTATCCTCCATCTTTTTAATCACCTCTTCAGCTTTCGATCCAAACAAAACATTAGGTTGAACAGGAGCATCCAATAATTTTGCCTTTACCTAAATTTTGTTCCTTTAGCCATGCATGCCTCCTAATGACTGTGCCAGAGGCCGCAGCCCTACAAGAAGCCTCCAAGGCATCAAATCCACAGTGTAAACCATGCTTTCCAACCTGTTCAGTGGCATGCAATAAATCATGTAATTCCTTATCCTCTGCACAGGCAGAAATGGAAGTAAGCTTTTGTTTTAAGACAGACAATAGAAATTGCTGGTATTTAAACATATGAAACTGACAGTTTAAAGCCCTAATGGACAAAGTAGCAGAAGTGTACACCTTTTTGCCCCATCTTTCTAAGGATCGAGAATCCTTTTCAGTAGGAGTAGGATTTTTGGCAGAAGCGGCCTTAGCTCTCTTAGGTCCCTGAGAAATGGTCTCAGGGTCAGCAGAAGGGTTCTTGTATAAAAACTGATGGGAATCAGGAACCCTGTAATATCTATCAGGCTTCACAGGAGCAGGAGGAAAAGAGTCAGAGGTTAAGTTAGCCTCCGAAAAGGCATCATCCACAATATCCAAAACAGGAGGAATAGCCAAGGGTCTGTGCTGGGGAAGAAGAAGAAATTCCCTCAGCCTTTTCTTGGATTCCGAATACTCCTGTCCTTCCCAGTGGAAATGTTCCCTCATTTCATGCAAAGTTTCCCCAAAGGAGAAATCCTCAGGGGGAGAAGCTGAAGGAATGGATTCTTCAGCATCAGAATCCTCATAAGGAGGAAAAGAATAATCCTGATCAGAAGAAGAAACTGAGGAAACAGAAGCCTGATCAAAGGAATCATAATAAACATCCTGCCTTGGCCTTTTGTCTGGAGGGGGATGAGAACCCCTAATCATAGTAAGTAAATCCTCCGCCATCTTGAGTAACTGTTTCTGTGACTTGGGAGCTGGTTCAGAAGAAGCCTGTGTAGAAGTCTTTGATTTTGAAGGAGTCTTTGCCTTTGTCTTTGGCTTTGCCTTTATTAGTAGCTGAGTAGGCCTGAAAACCCCTTCGGAAGCCGGTACCTGCACAGCGGCTCCGGACCCATCCGAAGGAGCATTGTCTGAAGGTCCTGCAACAGAAATATTTAAAGGCCTGGTTGGCTCCTCATGAGAGTCCGTTTCGGCCATCAGTTCTGAAATGGTCGAGGACAGGGGCTGCAAATGCGCCTCACTGACGACGGCCGAACCTGAAGCTGGCTCCGCTTGTGCACTATCATCAGATTTGGACCTCGGAGGCCTGTCTTTATCCTTGCGACGTTTATGAACTCCGGTAGCCGGGACCATATCTGACGACATTTTGTAGTTAAAGCGCGTACCGAAGTAATGAAAAGCAAAATCGTACCTTCGCTTAATTGTACGTTGATTGAATCTAACACAAAACCGACAACTAGCTACGTCGTGGTCAGGGCCCAAGCAAGGAATACAGTAAGAATGAAAATCCTTATGAGGTATTTGCTTCCCACAAGAAATACAATTATTAACTTTTTCTGACATCGGAGTGGAGCAAGAAAAAAGTTTCCCCAATGGGGTACTTAGCTTTGAGTGGAGAAGAAAGTCTTCGGACCGAAGTATATCAGTAAAATTTCATCAGGAGTCCGCCGACCGGCAAATGCGAACTGCTATCACCGCACGGCAAGAAAGACTGGAGAAGATGGCATCGGCTGTCAGCTTTGTACTCCTGGCACTCTGACGTCAGGGAGCATGGTTGAACAGCCGACGCCGGACCCAGACTTTGGGATTCTGGCCGGCCTGGGGTTGCCTGCCGGCAGGGGAGAACCCTACAGTCATGACTGCAACAGTGAAACACGATGAACATCGAGAGGTTACTGTCAACTTGGGTCCCTAGGTCCCTAATTACTTCTTCCGTACCTAATGGTAATTTGTGGGCACTTTGTTTTTCCCAAAAGGTATGACTATACACTTTTTGGCGTTTAGTTTAAGGCCATGGCTCTGGCACCAGTTTTCCATTTCTATGAGACCCTTTTGAAGGATGCTTGTGTCCAATGGAGAATCAATTATGGCGCCCAGTTTGCAGTCATCTGCGAACTTGGTCAGCCACAATCCTCCCATGTTAGCCTGTACCTCAGAAAAGTAAATACCGAACAAGAGAGGTCCTAGGACCGAGCCCTGAGAGTTCTATGAGACTGTAGTGGCCAGCACTATCTTCTTCACGGTGACGTGCTGAGGTAGTAGCATAAAGAAGGCTGAGGCAAAAAGACTCAATAAATTGGTAAGGAAGGCTAGCTCAGTAGTTGCAGAAGGACTGGACACCCTTGAAAGCGTGGCTGAGAGAAGAATGTTAGCACAACTAAAGATCACCATGGCAAATACTGACCACCCACTCAACAGAGTGCTGGCTGGACAGAGAAGTTCTTTAGCAGGAGACTGATGAGGATAAAGTGCTCCACTGAACATCACAGGAAATCCTTCCCGCCCACAGCCATCAGACTATACAATGCCTCATACCGTCTCAGTACCACCCCCACTACTGAAGGAGACCACATAGTGTAACGTTAAACTCTTCCATCCTTTTTATTCTCTTTTATCAATGCCATATTAATCATCAATACAATTATCCTTTGTGCAATATGCTATACCTTAGTTAATGTTTCATAATGTGCAATACCCCATATCCTAGTGTGAGTGGTAATTAACATGAAAGGCTCCCCCTTTCATGTCATGTTGTAGTATCAAACTCATCTAATACATTGGCTATGGTCAACAGTGTACTTGTGTCAGGCCTTGCTGTTATATATGTGGGGTAACATACGTGAGCATGGTATCGATCTAATTATGTAACATATGTGTTTGGTCAACTTTGTGTCTATGTTTATATGTGCAATTGTAGCATAAACAATTTCCTGCAGACTCAAAGTATTTCTGATTCTGATAAAATACTTCTGGCAAGACTTGAGACCCAGGCATTTTGGAAAGATGTTTTCAGCAATTTTTGATGAAGCATAACAAGGAGACCTTTACCAATTTACATTTGCAAAGATTTTGCACATGGATTTCTGCAAGATGGATGACAAACCCATGTTTTGGCAAATTTCGATTTAAAAAAAAATAATCATTTATGTACTGAAAATATAGGACTTCCACAATTCTGAAACCAAAATTTATTTATTTTATTTTACATTTGTTAACCAGGATGGTTTGTCTGGGTACAAGTCCATTTTCAGCTGAGGCCCGGGGAGAAAAGTATAGCTTACACAGGCATTGATATAACAGGAACAAATACATTGATATAAAAAGGCAAGTACAAATATACATTTGCATCTTAGGTATCTCATCAATATTAGATGATTAAGTAATAGTACACGTTGATACATATACTATTATAAGCACTGTTTATAGAAGAACGAGTTTTTCATAGAAAAGCTATGTACAAATTCATCAGCCTTAAGCAGGTATTAGTGTGGTGTCAACACTTGCCACTGTCTATAGTAGTTAATAGGAATAGCTCCATACTAGCTCTACAGAACACAGGACTAAGACAAAGTAATAACAGTAAATCTGAAATCCTTG
Organism: Protopterus annectens; assembly: GCF_019279795.1. NCBI lineage: Eukaryota > Metazoa > Chordata > Ceratodontiformes > Protopteridae > Protopterus > Protopterus annectens. Next base: position 368,547,560 of record NC_056744.1, on the reverse strand, counting down.
TACAGTGATTCTGCTTTTTTTTTTTTTTTTTTGTTTACTGAAATGAATATTGATTTGAAAAAACAAGTATGCCTCAGTGACTAAGCATGAATTTTGTTTAACAGACTGGAAGAAAATATTAAGGCAACAGAATGACAAGAATTTATCTACTGTGCAATTCACAGCTATTAAAGTTAATCACTGGCAACACTCCTCAGAATGGCTGAAAACCCAAAAGAGAACACAATTACAGACGCCTGCTGGAGATATGGACAAATAAAAGCCCATTACTTACAGAGGGTATGCAAATGCCCAGTGGTTGAACACATCGGGGTCAAGGTAACTGAATGTACCACTTGATCAAAGTGCCTCTTATCAGAGAGGTCAAGTTTTAGAAATGAAACAACCAAAGACAACAATGTCTGTATATGTATTAAATTATGGGTTAGATTAAATTATTACAGTCTTAGTTGCTGCAATAAGTAAAAATTGGAAAAATCTCTCCAAGAACTGGAAAATATGATAGACCATGAAATATTCACTATAAAACTGGGTGGACTTTTGAAATTTATAATATATTTATCTTCTAAACTAATCCCGATGAAACAATAGTCATTGTTTACTGTTGCTCATTTTAATAGATATGTCTGTCTGTTCAGTGCTGCAAGTGGATTATAATTCAATGAGGTTATACATTGTTTTAGTATTTGGGTTCTTTTTATCCATAAAGATTTTTCTGTGTTAAAACGGGCATGTCATAAAGTCTCTGAAATAAAGAAACTAAATCCAAGCATTCACTTATTTTTTTTTCTGTGAGACAGGGTGACATAGCAGTGTTGAAAATCCCGTCTGAATGCATTACAACACACTTAAGACACTGTGCGCATGTTGTGCTGAACATGAATTATATTTTTAAATATCAAATTCTTTAGTTGCAGCAGTTGTGACTCTAGTCCAAAGCGTATTTACATTTTACGTCCAACTGTGAATCTCTGTGAAAGATTTGTAGAGCACACATTTCAAGAATAGGCTTTTTGTTCAAAGCAATAGCCTGTCTATGATAAATCTTAGTTATAGTTATTTTGTGGAAGAAAAAGTTACTGAACTAAAATTCAGAGGTTGTTGTTTATGTTACGTCACTATGAAACAAAATCAAATGAATTCATTTATACTCTTGTATCATATCTATGTAAAGAGACAAAAAAAAAAAGAAATGTAACCTTTGCATGATGGCTGGACTTTTGGTATGAGACATAATAAAAAGCAGTACTCAGGGTCTGAAGTGTAAATAAAATATGACATGTCCTGAACTGTCATTGGTTATATAAAGTAACAGGCAGTCATCCACAAATAATGTTCAGAAAGAAAAACCCGGAGGGTTTCTGCACATTTCACATAAAATTTTATGTTGGATGACGCTGTATACACTGACAAAAGCAAACCACCATTAACCATGTCTTCTGCCGTGGTAAATGTAATAGCAGTACATGATGCAAAAGAAAAAAACAAGTCTTTATTCACCATCTGACAGGCAAAGCTTAACGGTTCATTAAACGTTTACCTCCAAATGTACCATGCAAAGACAAGTTACCTCCAGCTACGTCTGCAGTATTAACAGACAACAAAAGGAAACGCTGCAGAAATTCATAGGTGCATTTTGCACACATTAGGTTAATTCTGTCACAGGGGAGTATAACTTTATTTATTTATTTTGTTTTACACTTGTTTACCAGGAAAAATCCAACTGCACTCATGTCCTTTTTTCAGTGCTGGCCCGGGGAGAAAAGCTCCATAAATAAAGCACATAGAAAACAACGGTTGAATAACATAATTAAAGTAACAGTAATTATAACAAAGACAGTAACTGAGTGAATACCAAGCACATTATAGAAGTCTACAGGACAGACATACAGTGAATATATACATGCAGTTAACATAAAACTTCAACAGCACCTTCACTAGATTATGTCCAGTTCTAAATTTCATTCTTTAGAATATGTGCAAAACGGACTAACGAATAACAGGATTAACAAATTATGAAAAGAATAATTTAGCAGTTAGCATTTGCGGAATAAGCACCCATATTTAAGTGGGTATCTTCAAATGTCTCCATTGGTTTAGATGTTTTTTTAAATGTTACTCTATATTTTTACACTGTAAAAAGGACTTACTTGTGTCTCATCATACTGTGTAAATGTCAGCTGCAACTCCAAATCATGTATTTTACGTATTGTTATGTGGAGCTTTTCTCCCCGAGCCTGCACTGAAAATGGGTCTTCATCCCAGTCGGACTTTCATGGCAAACAAATATAAAATAAAATAACCATTTCATTGTATTTATTTTTGTACAATGTGAACTTCCTACAACTGATTTACAATTTGCGAGTTGTTATTTGACTTTGTTCTGCACATAGGAAAAGTACAGTTGTATACACATCATAAATGTAGATGTTCGAGTGTATTCAGTATTGCAGTCATATCATTTGGGTTATCCCTGCCAGGGTATCCCTCGGCCGGCCAGAATACCAGAGATGTAGTACTTCTGCGTCGGTTGCTGTCACCTGAGGACTGACATCAGGTCGTGAGTAGTATAAAGGAAGGCATCCGAAGCCATTACATCAGTTTTTCTTGCCCTAACCTGTCAGGAGCCCCCAAAGTAGGAGGCCAGGCTCTGGTGGTAGAACCCCAGCAGCGGAAAATAAATACCAATATGCCCCTTGTAAGGAAAGGAGAACAACAAGGAAGAATGGTAACAAAAGGAGAAAGAGAAAAAGGGGATGGAGGGAAACTACGACTGCAACAGTGAATACACTCGAACATCTACATTTATGGTAAGCGTACACAACTGTATTAAGCTCTTTGTGTTTCACTGCTGCATTTATCACATTTGGGTAGATTCCCAAAGCTGAGGAAATGGGTGGAGGCAGTCAAAGAAAATAGGGGCTGGCTAGGATGCCCTGCAAGACTGCAAAGGCAAACCCTGCCCTGGATTTGGAGAAGAGATGCAGGTGGTAATGCTTGGTAAAAGTGTGAACAGATGTCCAGGTGGCAGCCTCTAGGATGTCCCTGGTGGGGACTCCTCTGAGGAAAGCTGCAGAGGTGGAGGCTGCTCTGGTGGAGTTTGTCCTGACCCCCTTGGGAGGAGGCTTTCCATGCTGTTTGTAGCAGAAATGGATGCAGTGTGCTGTCCATTTGGAAATGGTTTGCTTGGAGATGGCTTTGCCTTCTGCCCCTGAAGAAAAGCTAACCAGCAATTGATCAGAATTTCTGAAGGATTTAGTCCTGTCCATATAGAATCTGAGCTGTGTAAATCTAGAGAGTGAAGAATCCTTTCCCACTTGTTCTGGGGATTAGGAAAAAGGTGAGCAAATGAATGGATTGGTTGAGAGCCACACTGGACACCACCTTGGGCATGAGGGATGGGTTAGTTCGGAGGGATACCCTGTCTTCAGATGAAGGGTTCCACAGCCACGAGTGCTTGCAGGTCAGAGACTCTTCTGGCTGAAGTGATGGCCAGAAGGAATGCTGTTTTCCAGGAAAGAAATTTTAGCTCTGCAGAAGAAGCTGGTTCAATAGGGGGCAGGGTGAGCTTTTCCAAGACAAAGTTAAGGTCCCAAGCTGGTGTTGGTGTCCTTCTGGGGGGCCTCAAGTTGCCAGCCCCTCTGAGGAACTGTTAGATCAAAGTGTGTGAGAAAAGGGGCTGCTCAGTGGGAAAATGAGCAGAAATAGCAAAGGCATGAATTTTTATAAAGGAGAAAGAGAGACCACTGTGTAGTAGGTCAGCTAAGTAATCCAGGATTAGAGGGACGGAGGATTGTGCCGTATTGACTCCCTTACCCTGGATCCAGGTGCAGAACCTTTTCCATTTATCTGCACAAGACTTTCTGGTGCTAGGACATCTGGCCTCATGGATAACATATAGAGCCTGTTTACTGAGGATGGCAGATTGGTTCGGGGTTAGGAATAAATCAAGCTGCCAAACTGAGTGTCTGCAATTGGGGATGCATGAATTTCTCTTCCCTCTGGGTCAGGAGGTTTGGAATCTGAGGAAGATGCCATGGAGGCAGCAGGGACAGGCTGCGCAGCAAGGGTTACCAGTGTTGTCAGGGCCAGTCTGGAGCTATAAGAATGGTCCTTGGTTTTTCTTCCCTTATTTTGAGCAGTACCCTGGGGATAAGAGGTAGGGGAGGGAGGAAAGGCATAGACGAATAGATTGACCCAGGGGAAGGACACGGCATCCACTTTCCAAGCCATGCAGTGATGCTCCCTGGTGCAGAATTTGCTGAGCTGATGGTTGGTGTGGGAGGCAGAGAGGTCGACCTTCAGGGTTCCCTATTTCTGAGTTATTAGGGTGAAGGTACTTCTATTGAGTTGCCACTCATGTGGGTCCAGAAGGTTTCTTCTTAATTGGTCTGCCAGAGAGTTGAGAGAGTCTGGTAGGAATTGTGCTAACAGGTGTAGTTAAATGGAAGAGGGCTGTGAGCCAAAGGGCCATGGCCAGCCTGCATAGAGGGTAGGAGTGAGTCCCACCCGGCTTGTTGATGTACCACATCACAGTGGTGTCTGTTTTGATCAGGAGAACCCCTGGAGAGAGAGAAGGGGTTTGAAAGCTATCAAGGTGTGCTGCACAGCCATCATCTCTTTTTGACTGATGTGCAGAGGGATTTGCTTTGAGCTCCATTAGCCCTGTATGCACCTGCCATCCAGGTGTGCACCCCAAGCGTAGTCTGATGCATCTGTGGTGAGGGTCTGGGCGGTGGGGAGAAGGGCAGTCCCTTGTTGTGGGAGCATGCTGTTGCCCAGTAAAGAAATTCCTTTCTGAGGCAAAGAATTATAGGTAGAAGAGTTTCCAGGTCTTGAGAGTGTTGACACCAAAGGCTCTTCAGGTACCGGTGAAGTTTCCTCATATGCATTCTGGCATATGGAATGAGTAGTATGCAAGATGCCATGAACCCCAGAGCATGCAGGATCTTCCTTGCAGATAGCTGGGGCCTGGTGGCTAGTTGACAGAAGTAAACTGTCAGGAAAATTTGCTTCTCTGGTGTAAGGTATGCAATCTGGGATGCTGTGTCCAGACTTGCTCCCAGGAAAACTATCCTTTGGGTGGGCACCGGTTTGGATTTCTTTTTGTTGCTTGTTTACCTTAGGGAGGTTAATAGGGTCTTGAGAAAGGCTAGGTGCTTGAGCATCTTTTCCTGGCTGTCTGCCTGAATAGGGCAGTCATCTAAGTATGGGTAAATTTGAATATTTCTTTGTCTGCAAAAGGCAATGGCCGGAGCCAGGCATTTTGTGAAAACTCTGGGAGCAGTAGATAAGCCAAAGGGAAGAGCAGAGAACTGAAAATGTTGGGATCCTGCCCTAAAGTGGAGATATTTCCTGCATAATTCCCTGATAGGAATGTGGAGGTAGGCCTCTTTTATATCTAGGATGGCTAGCCAAGTGTCCTTGGGTAGCAGCTGCTGGAGGGTGAGCATTTTGAATTTTGGGATCACCAGGAAGGTGTTTAGAATGGATAGATCGAGGATTGGGCACCAGGTACCTTCTTTTCTGGGCACCAGAAAAAGTCTGGAGTAGAAGCCTTGGCCTATCTGTTCTGCAGGAACGTGCTCTACTGCCCTCATAGAGAGCAGGGAAAGGAGGATTTGCTTTTGAGCCTCAGCCCACTGATTTGGTGGTCGATCTTGGAACCCTTTTGGAAGATCTGCTGTCAGATGGTTTACTGAAGCCATATCGGAATTCGGTGACTGTAAACGAAAATATCTGGCTACAGCAAGGGCCCGATGATGGATAGTTCTGGTGTTGAACAAAGCACAGAAGCAACAACGGGAGACATTGTGATCTGGGCCTAAACAAGTGATGCAGTAAGAGTGAAGTCTCGTGTGGTATTTGCTTTCCACAGGCGAGACAATTATTAACTTTTTCTGACATCGGTTAGTGCAAGACAAAAGGATCCCCAACAGGGTACTTAGCTTTAGACGACTTCAGCTTCAGTTCGGAGATGAAAACTCAGGTAGTGGCTGATCGGCACTCATGTGAACTGCTTCTGCTTCGGGCTCCATGGCAAGAAAGACTGATGTAATGCATCGGCTGCCTTACTTTATACTACTGATGACCTAACGTCAGTCCTCAAGCGATAGCAACAGATACAGAAATACTACATCTTTGGTATTCAGGCCGGCGGAGCGCTCCTCTGGCAGGGATAACCCAAATGTGATGACTGCAACAGTGAAACATGAAGAACATCTCCTAAAGTAGTATAAAGACAAATTATTTTATCCTGGATATCTTATTTTAAAAGTTGCGTCTTTACATCACCTTATTTAATTACATGTCAGAATAATGCAACTTCCTCATAAACTATAGATCTATGCCTGAAATCAGGTAATTTACTTCCCAACTTAGCTCTGTACCCAGAATGATTCCATAAATGTTGCCTCTTTTTAACTGCATATCTAAAACATGTAGGGTGACCCTCTCTTTAAACAACTACATTTAATTTAAAGGACATTTCAGTGTCACCAGGTTTTTAGTTATGTGGCCTTCTGTATCACCTCCAGGACCAGAGTTACACTAATGCAGTTTTCAGTTGACAGTCCTTGTATACTATTTCATAATGTTTCCTGGTCAGTCATTAAAATACCTGCATAGGAATGTGTAATATTTCAAGTTAAGTTTTATGTTTTTATGATCATTGGTGGTACTTCCATCGAACAAAACACATTTCATGTTATAAGATAATTATTTGACTCTGACTATTACACTGCACATAGCCAGGTTTCAAACAGGTATTCAATAGGACCATGACTGAAAAAATGCGTACATGAACATTTCCCAGCATGAGCTTAGCACTGCAGTTTACTTAAGACCTGCAGTTAGCACTATATAATTAAGGAGGTGAAAACCCTATTCATGCAGTGGCTCTTGCCACCCCCATAGTGCCTTTTTTAGGCAAGGCTCAAATTCTAAACCTACCACCCTAGAACACCAAAAAAAAAAAAAAACTAGGGTAATGCTGCTCAAATGCCAGAAGTCCAAGATGCAAGATGCACGAGGCCCTTCTCAATATGGAGACATCGAACATCGATGTCTGTGCAAAACCTGGTTCAAGGCTTCAAGGCTCCTGAGAGCACACCTACCTCACCAGGTTTCACCTTCTCACTATCCCCCAAACCCAAAACAAAACAAAGACAAAGAAAAGGTTAGGAGTCACCCACCGCACCCCCACCCAGTGTTGGTAACACGTTAGATCATCGGAGATCGGCATCCAAGACCATAACTATAGGGGCAAGATGCAAAGACTGCTCTAGCAATTTGTACAATGTGTCAGGCCTCAACTCCAAAACTGGCCTCCTCAAAACATTGCTATGAAACAGGGAGAGGATAAACACCATCATACTAGGTGACATACTACCAACTACCTACCCTAAGAACACTCAACTGCCACTACTCAAGCCAATAAACTCTAGATTCATGGAGTCACTAAACCAAAAAATGCCATGGAACAACACCACACCATCCCACAACGTGGCTATACTTCATCACATCATCGATCATCAGATCAAAATGTTTCAACACCGGAGTATACCCCTCACTGACTGGATCAATCACTAACTAAATCAACTGGAGGTCCTGATCCGCCCCACAAAAAAAAAGACCACAGTGAAAAAAAAAAAAAAATCAAACTTCCAAATTTCAAACTAAAGTGTGTCCTCCAAAACCTCCTTGGGAGCCTTACTGCCAGTAAACGTAGTGTTAACTGCTAATCACTTTACGTGCACCTACAGGACTGCTACCAACAGGGCATCCAGGACAGCAACAAACCAAAAACTACTCTCACTGCAAAGGCAGTCGGCAAAGGACCAGCAAAAGAGCTTAAACAAGCAAAACAACAGCTACCACAAGCTAAGGAAAAAGCTACAAAAAGCTTGAAAGTGAAGAAAGAAAAGGCTGAGAGATCTAAAAAAACTAAAAAGGCAAAAAGTATAAAAACCATAATTTTGAGAAAAATAGAGAAGGAGAAAAGGACTCCTCATCTAAAATCAATCATATTTCAAAACTTTGGCACCTAGATAAACAAAGGACACTCCCAGAAATGATGTGAAAATTACTGAAAAATACTGAATTTAGCTAAAATAGGAATTAAATTACCCAGTGACTAGCAGCCCTAAGGGAGAGGCTGACACTCCCAGAGATATGACATCCCAAGGGCCCATTCTAAAAGGACCCTCACTGTGGCCAGGTGACACTGCCCTCACTAAAAACAAACCCTGCAGCTGTCTTGGAACGGACCTCGTCTGTGCTGTTTGCTTTATAGCTCAACGAAAATCTTAGCACAGTTAGGACAGCTGTCCCATCCATGGCGCCACTCACACTACATGTCCCACAGATAGTGATCCATCCCACCAGACATGGAGAAATTACTCCACGAAAGCTTGACAAACCTTATCTCCACTGACATAAAGAAGGATCGCATGGAACATGAAAGAACCTTCAGGAACCCATAACTGGAGACACCCATTGGAACCAGTTCCCAGGCAGACTTGCAAGAAGCTTTGTCCTACACAAAGACAGTTTGACTCGAATTTGATTGGATCCCAGTCCCAAGGCTTGGATCAGACAAAGCACCTGGCAACCGACGCAGGGATGACTCCAAATCATCATCAGCCTCCCAAGCAGACAGAACTCAGCCCATACAATTGCCAAAGGTGTATCCATGGCTGTGACTGAACCAAACTAATCCGCCACAGAACACAGGGTCCGTTACTCAAGGAGCCATGTGAAACTCAAAACCAGGCACAAGTGGTGGGCTGCTCTTGTTCTCCACATTCCAAAACCACTTTCGTCATACACTTTTCTGAAGTACAAGCAATATGGCTGACATGACAAGCAGAAGACTGCAGATGACACACCACTCCAGAAACATTAAAGACATCTGACACAATATCCTCCAGAGGGCGCCACAGAAAGGTTATGCCTGAAGCGCCTGCCAAACGCCAAAATGCAGCTTCAAAAAAATAGCGAAACCCTAGCTGGCAAATAAGAAGTTACTAAGGTGACAATCACTGAGCCTCCGGGAGGATCAAGAAAAGTTCATAGGACGTTATGGGTGACACTTCGTTTGACACATCATGTTTAGTTGTAGAACCTAAAAAAGCCTACACCAAACACATGATCAGGTTCACTCATCAATCAAGGGAGGTCATGTACCCCTCAAGGATATCATCATTAGACCTATGATTGAGTACAATGCCCTGCTAGATTAGTACATCAGACATTCATGTATGCTGCTTGACCACCAGCCCTCTCCTGCTAAATATAGGGGTCTCAAAACCAAAGTATATGCTGCGACCAGAAAGAACTCAGCTTATTCTGACTCAATAACCTCAGGGTGTATCTGACCCCAAAACATATAAGGCCACCTGTGCCTGAGGAATAATGATATGCTTCACCTCCGCACCCCTCACATGCTTCACAGGCGGGGAGACTGAAGGGAAGAGACGGTTATCGTGACAGCATGGAGGACAATTCATGCCCAGAGCTGAGAGATTCCCCTAACACCATCCGGTACATGTGAGGCAGAGCACCTCGCGCAGAATAGAGAGCGAGCTGGAATGGACAATTACCGGGCAGGGATTACTTCAGCTGTGGAAGGGCTATAGTCACAGAAAAATGATAGAGCCACAAAAATGATAGTGACAGAAAGGGAATGATAAAGAACATAGGCGTAAAGAGCTTATAAATAGGTATTGAACTACATTTTTCTTAGCTGAGATGCAGTGACTGCTTTCAGTGAAAGTTGAATGACACACTTTTGGTCCGTTTTCCTGAGAAAATAATGTTGCAAAATGCAGGTTTTGACATTCTAATTCTCAAAGAACTTTTACCAGCCTATGACATAACATCTGCATTGTACTACTTCTTCAGCAAGCCAATTGCCCCGATGGGGTAGATAATGGGCCTGCAGAAATAAATTAGATCTTTTGAGATTCCCTTTGGGTTTGTGACTTTCTACACACAGTCATCACAACAGCAGGAGGTTCACATTTCTGGCCTTATTCACACAGGATTGAGTTTAGCTGGACCTAGTGGAAGGACTACATCAGAAAACCAAGGGGGCTCGACTGTAGAACTTTAAATTTTGCCTGTCTTGGATATAGGTTCATAGGTGTGTACTAGGCTAATGACCCTAGAGCCTTTATAAGCCTAGCCCCCAAAAAATTGCCCAGACACCGTGTCACCCGATGTTAGTTCACAGTGACCATATCCAGTAGGGCAACTGGAATGATCCCTGGAGTGAACTTTCTGTTACCCATCCAATCATCAAGATTTCTCTTGAAGAAGGCCAGCAAGGTGCTCTGCTTGACATGAATGGGAAGCTCATTTCAGAGTATGGGGAGTCTTTGGGAGATGAACCTGTCCCTCCAGCATGTTCTGATAATTGTGGTAATGAGATTGTGATCTCTGGAGCGTGTGGTGCAGGGGGGGGGGGTTTAGGATTTCTTTAGGTGTAGCATTTCAGGTAGGGCTAGGTCGGACATGGCTTTGTAAGTCAAGCAGAGATTGCATCTAAGTAGATAAGAGGCTGAGAACGACTGAAGTTTCTTGAGTCTGTCCATGTAAGACGTATGTTTAAGGCCTAGGATCCTTTTTGTGAAGTACTTTTGGTGGCCTCTCTAGCTGTTGTAGGTGTCTGGTCAGGTACATGCAAAATGGGGAGGTATATTCGATGACTGGTCTATTGAGGGATGATGACCTCTTTCTTCCTGGATATGAAACCTTTGTTATAAGATGTGCCACATAGGACTTTCTGACCACAGTGGCAGTATGGTGGTCGAAGGTGAGGTGGCTGTCAACCTGGGTGCCCAGATCTCTTATGGCCCCTTCAGTTTTCAGTGGGCTGCCATCAACGTAGTAATTCAAGGGAAATGAGTTTTTTCCAAAGGGGGTGATAACACATTTTTTGGTGTAAAACTTCAGGCCATGGTTCTGACACCAATCATTGGTTTCAGAGAGGCCCTTTTGTAGGATGTTGATGACTCCTAGTTTCCAGTCATCAGCGAACTTGGTCAGCCAGAGTCCTTCTGTGTTACCCTGGAATTCTGAGAAGTAGATGCCAAACAGGATCGAGCTCTTTGGGACTCCACTCATGACTGATAGACTATCTGACTTGGAATCCGCAACTTTCACTCTGTGGTTCCTGTCTGTGAGCCAATTTGCAACCTACCTAGTGATGTAAAGATTGATGCCTAGTTTGGTGAGAGTAATGATAATCGAGTGGGGAATAGTATCAAAGGCCTTGGCCAGGTCGAGGTAGGCTGCATGCACTGCCTTGCCCTCATCCACAGCCTTGGTGACTGCCTCAAAGAAGTCAACCAGGTTCAGCAGGCAGGATCTCCCCTTGACAAAGCCAAAGTATGTTGGGTCAAGAGTTTGGAGATTACCTAGATCTTTGTTAATCAGGTCCATGATGATGCGCTCCATAGCTTTGCATACCAGACTCATCAGGCTGTTGGGGCGATAGTTCCCAGGGTCTGTAGTTGCTCCCACTTTATGGAGTGGGATGACTGTAGCAGTGCACCATTCATTAGGGACATAGCCTGAGGTAAGGCTGTGATTGAACAGGGCACACAGATGTGTCTCATGTAGGACGCAGCCAGGGATATTATCAGGTACCATGGACACTGTATTCTTGGTTTTGGACAATGCAGCTTTTACCTGTGCCACAGAAATGGCGCGTACCAGGCTTTCTACTGGTACTGTGATAGGGCCGTTGGGGGGGAGAGGGGTAATGTTGGCACTGAAACTGTCAGCCAGTATGTTGGCTCAGTATAGGAAGTGCCATTGTGCAATAACTCAGAGCAAATATAGGTATTGCCTTTGAGGTTTTTGATATACACAAAAACAGCCACCGAGTAGTCTCTGAAACACCAAAACGAACTTTAATATAGTGAAGCGCTTTTCATCTACCCAAATAGGTAGATTTCATCAGACAAACATATAAAAACAGTGTAACAACTTTTTTAAAGCCAAAAAGGTGCCAAATCCAAACCAATCAGTGGTTTATTTAGCTTTCTATCAGTCATGCCCAGCATTTTATGTTGGAAAAACTGTCAGGAAGCTTAAAGAAAGGATTTACGAACAAATTTACCATATTAAGAAGAATAGCAACACTAATGCACTGGCAAGACACTGTAATGAGTACCTGACCCACTGTTTTTTCAAAATTATTGATCAGGTAGTTATAGATGGTAAAGGTGGACCTTGCCAGTTGTTGTTAGAAAAGTGTGAATTGTTATGGCAGCTTAGGTTAAATTCCTATACCTTGCCTGGTATTAATGAGAATACTTCTTTGTCTTGTGTTTTGAAGTTGAAATGTCTGCTTCTGTAGATTTTTTCCTTTTTCTTAATATTTTATTATTGTACATGTGATTAGTGATCTAAAATTTCTTATTTATTGCAACAAACATACTGATTTTTGTATAAAGTAGGTAAGACTTAATATATTATATATTACATACTATTTATTGCTTTTTTACATTTGAATACAATGAAATTTATGAGGTTTGGGACTGTTTTTCAATGTGGGTGGTAGAATATGTATGTACTTTTATGTATTTTCATATTTTTACAACTTCTTAGCATTTTTTATAGGTATATTTGTGATGTACGTTTAAATTTTCTAATTAATGCTGGTTTATTAAGCACAAGAGCAGACTGGTTTGAATTTGGCACCTTTCTGGCTTTAAAAAGGTTGTTACACTGTTTTTATATGTTTGTCTGATGAAGTCTACCTATTTGGGTAGACTAAAAGTGCTTCACTATATTAAAGTTCGTTTTGGTGTTTCAGAGACTACTCTGTGGCTGTTTTTGTGTTTTTTCAAGAGTTTGCCATTTCCTGTGGTTTTCTCACGTTTGAGTTATGGCTACTGACAATGTCTTGGGCACCTCGATTGACTTTCCTAGCCAACCTTCTCTAAATCCGATTTCAGGATCAAATGACTTGGGTAACTTAACACAACTTATTCAAGCTATGAACGAGAGGCTGGATGTTTTATCCACCCGCATGGATTCTATGTCTCAAATTAACCCTGTCGTGAAACCGAAGGCTATTTCAGGCTCTAACACCACTAGAGGGCATACGAACACTGCAAGCTTACAGAATAATGCTGCAGGTACATTTGGTTTTGTTTCTGAAAGGAACATAACAACTAACTTTATGGGTCCTAATGTAAATTTTAACAGCAGTTCGATGCCTAATGGGACAAACATTAAGACCTCCTCGGGGCTTATTGGGCTCCCTAATGTGTCTGAGTGGTTTAATGCACAGCCAACTTTCAGTGATAACTGTGCTGACCGTGGTAGGGAATGTCTGGCTGGAGGAGGTGAGTCTTTAATTGCTAAATTAAAAGATTTTGATCGAAAATCTTTAAAGGCAAAAAAGTTGCAGTTGGAGATGTGTTATTTTGATGAGCTTAAAAAGCAGGGAGTTGTTCCCAAGGGGTTATGGTCCTGGCAATATCCCTCTGGTTTAGAGGCAGGGACGGTTTTTTATGACTATTTAAATAGCACTTTTTAATAGACATGGTTCGGAGTTGATGGATGTCATGTGTAAACACTACAGTATTACAGTTGAGACTTTAAAGACATTACCGAGTTGAATAATGAAATTAGATCGTACACAGATTTTTTTAAGATACCAATATGAGTATAAAATACTTTTTTTGTCCATAGAACAGCAACTGTCTAAGAACACAGAAGTTAAACTAAAGTTAAGGAGGGACATTAATGATTGTAAAAGTGGAGTTGCTTATCCAACTCCACCACTGTTGCAAGGAAAAAACCTTTTTGGTCGTGTTGTTGCACAAACTGCTGAACAGAATAGGAGTAACATGGCCATTGGTCCCAAACCATCTGTGGTGGATGATCCTGGGGTTAGTGAACTTAATTTGTTCGAGGAAGACTGGTGTGAGGATGTTGAAAGGGATCCCATTACAAATAATGTGAACAGGGGTAACAACAGTAATAACAATGTGAGCAATGTAAATTATTTTTCGAACAGGGGTCAAAATCACCAGCGGAGGTACAATACGAGAGGCAAGAAGGAGAGTTACAAATACAACAGGTAAAAGAGAAACCAGTGATCCTATTGAATAAATGTGGAGACTTTAAGGTGTACAACTTTTCGAGTTTTGCAATAGACCAAGACTTATGTGAACTCTTTGGTAAGGGTTTGACTTTTGTTCCGGCTAACCATTTAAATTTACCTGACATTTTAATTGATTTAAAACTTTTCACTTGAAAATTGAACTTGGCTTTGATGTTTGGTGGTGAAAACCACTTTGAGACTTCTTTGAGGGTGGCAAGTACCTTCAACCCACCCTTACATCCAACACTGTCCTTATTTGAACACGTGTGAATTTGATTTGAGGAACTTGAACAAGGTGAGAAAGAAGCTTGGCCCTACTAATATGACTAGCAATGAGGCTGAAGCATTGAACTTAGTTAGATCCTTACCATTTTACCAGTTGTCACCCTTTCCATCAAACAAGGTCCATCTTAAAAGGCCAATTAGTAAGGGCAGCTCGGATGACAACTGAGATTCATACCTTTGAAGACTAATATAGTTTGTTAAGAAATATGTTTTTGAGTAGGGGTTATCCTGAAAGTTTGGTGTTTGAATTGATAAGTGAAGTATGGCACAAAAGACTTTGTGGGATTTACAGGCCAATTCTATCTAGAAGAGCTCTAAGAATTAACGGAGGGGATGTAAATAGTATTGAATTGCCCATTTTTCACCATTTGCCTTTGGACAATGTAGGTGAGTCTGACAAACCATTTTTCAAAAAGAGTTGTATTACACCTTTTTGTACAGAAGCAGGTGAGATTGGTAATATTTTGAGAAGGAACTGGAATTTACTGTTACACGAAAGGGACATGGTGGAAAAGGTGGGTAACTACCCTACTATAATTTTTAGGAAGGGTAGGAACTTGAAGAACATAGTGGAGACCAACATTAGGACGTCCCACAGGATCGAGGGTACTTATAAATGTGAATCTTGTAATTATTGTAGGTATATTGCCACAGGTACTAGTTTTGTAGTCAACGACTATGTTTATAAGGCTAGAGGTAGCTATAACTGTAACTCTAAATCAGTGGTTTATTTAGCTTCCTGTCAGTCATGCCCAGCATTTTATGTTGGAAAAACTGTCAGGAAGCTTAAAGAAAGGATTTACGAACACATTTACCATATTAAGAAGAATAGCAACACTAATGCACTGGCAAGACACTGTAATGAGTACCCGACCTACCATTTTTTGTTTAAAATTATTGATCAGGTAGTTATAGATGGTAAAGGTGGACCTTGCTAGTTGTTGTTAGAAAAGTGTGAATTGTTGTGGCAGCTTAGGTTAAATTCCTATACCTTGCCTGGTACTAATGAGATTACTTCTTGTCTTGCGTTTTGAAGTTGAAAAGTCTGCTTCGGTAGATTTTTTCCTTTTTCTTAATAATTTTTTATTTTTTTATTATTGTACATGTGATTAGTGATCTAAAATGTCTTATTTATTGCAACAAACGTGCTGATTTTTATATAAAGTAGGTAAGACTTAATATATTATATTATATATTACATACTATTTATTGTTTCTTTACATTTTAATACAATGAAATTTATGAGGTTTGGGACTGTTTTCCCATGTGGGTGGTAGAATATGTATGTATTTTTATGTATTTTCATATTTTTACAACTTCTTAGCATTTTTTATCAGTATATTTGTGATGTACCTTTAAATTATTTAATTAATGCTGGTATTTTAGGCACAAGAGCTGATTGGTTTGGATTTGGTGCCTTTTTGGCTTTAAAAAGGTTGTTACACTGTTTTATATGTTTGTCTGATGAAGTCTACCTATTTGGGTAGATGAAAAGCGCTTCACTATATTAAAGTTCGTTTTGGTGTTTCAGAGACTACTCGGTGGCTGTTTTTGTGTTTTTCAAGAGTTTGCTGTTTCCTGTGGTTTTCTCAGGTTTTTGATATAGCTATAGAAGGCTTTGTAGTTGTTTTTGGTGTCAGCCACAATTCTGCCTTCATAGCTGGCTTTAGAGGATTTGATAAGGGATCTCAGCTTTTTGTTGAGACTGATAAGGGAGGTTTTCCAGTCTTGTGACTTCATTTTTTTGCAACAGTTTTTTCCTTCTGTTGTAGAGTTTATTGATTGTTGGGGACCACCAGATTTGCTTCCTTTTTTTGGAGGAGAGCATCTTAGTTCTATTTGGTATGGCAAGGTCCATGGATTTGTGTACAGGGTCTATAGCTTAGTGCAACATCTAGCTTGTTGATTACATTTTGCACAGCATGGATCCCTGAGGTGGGGGTGTAGCTAGAAATTTTAAGGAACTGATATACAAGTTTCTGACAGGATTAAAAAAAAGCTGTAATACTAAATACAGTCTGCACTACTTTTGCATTTAGAAAAATGTTACATTTTAACTCAGTTAAGACCCAATAATCAGAACTACTTTTTTTCCAGGGATGACTAGAGAACTCTGGTCTGATTACCTGACTTATTCAACATTATATAGCATACACACACTGTATTTCGGCTTTTCCCGGTTATGGGTCGCCACAGCGGAACTCCGGTCCACTAATGATTGGCAGTGACGTTTTACAGTGTCGAGTTGCCAGCCTGGTGCCCAGCCTTCAAAGAAGGCACACTCACACATGCTCGCACCTACCTGCATATCTTTAAATTCACTCAACCGCAGGGAGGCTGTGCAGACTCCCACAGAAGGTACACCAGCTGAGAATTGAACCAGAGAGCCTCTTGCTGTGAGTTGACAACGTTAACTGCTGTGCCACCGTGGCCTCACTATCTGCAAATAGAGACTGAAGAAACCAAACCCAAGATCCACAGTGAACAAGGCTTGTTAAGAATTCACTGTCTTTAAAGACAGCTCTGCTAAAATGTTAATTTAATGTAAATGTATTTTCCTTCACTTTATTGCCATCCCAAGAGTGCCATGTATAACATTACTTTATTCATTCATTCATTTATTTATTCATTCACTCTCTGCTTAATCCAATACAAGACCAAATAAACTCCCAATGAAGTTATAAACTGATGACCAAAAAAGTAATAAACAGAACGACCCAAACACGGGCAGGCAACTCCAATTTAATGACACAATGTACTGTACAATGATACAGAGAGTAAATCCCATAAACTAAGTGCTTTCACCATAATAGAATGGCTTCTTCAGAGTTAAAATGGGGTAAATACATCCAAACTTAAATAATGTCCTCAGAACTAGCCAATCAAGCAAGGTGACATCATCTTCAATTAATTTAAAAAGTCACAAATACATAAAACATTAAATGTAACATTCTTCCTCTTCACACAATCAAACAAATAATGAATATAAAACATATAAAATCCCCTCTTTCGTTTGATAGTACCCTGTTTATCACGAAAAAAATAAATTTGTTAAAATTAGTACATTTAGTACTGTGAATATATAGGGCATTGTGCAAATTTTTAGTTTTAATTTAAGTTTTAAGTTAAATGAGGGGGTGATTTAAAACTAAAAGTTGAGAATTTGGAAATCAAATGGCAGCTCAGGTTAAATGCCACCCCCTCCCCCCCAGGTTTAAATGATAGCATTGCAGTTCTACCAGTTCTGAAAGAAAGAGCTTTGGGTGTATAGGCATTGTGATGTATTGTATTATATTATTAATTTAGTGTCACGTATTTTTATCCATTGTTTGGATATTATTTAAGTTTGGATGTATTTACCCCATTTTAACTCTGAAGAAGCCATTCCATTATGATGAAAGCGCTTAGTTTATCGGATTTACTGTCTGTATCATTGCACAGTACGTTGTGCCATTAAATTGGAGTTGCCTGCCCGTGTTTGGGTTGTTCTGTTTATTATTTTTTTGGTTATTAATCCAATACAAGGTTGCTGGGGGGGGTTAAAGC
The DNA here is from genome assembly GCF_019279795.1 of Protopterus annectens. NCBI lineage: Eukaryota > Metazoa > Chordata > Ceratodontiformes > Protopteridae > Protopterus > Protopterus annectens. The sequence continues at coordinate 368,529,604 of NC_056744.1, read as the reverse complement.
CTATCCCAGTATTCGGGGGAAACAAGGCATTAAAGCTCATTCTAAACAGTGTACCAACCAAATGTGGGATACACACTTTTACTTGACACACAATTCACCTAATGCAAGTCTTTGGGATTGTGTGTAGACAAAAAATCCACATACACATAGGAAGATATGCAGACTCCACACAAAATGCACATCATCTAGAAATGAAGATATGAATTAAGATCTGTGAGACAGTAGTGTTCACCACTGTACCAGTGTGCCACAATCTAGATTTAAGTGGGTCTCCCTTGGTTTCCTGCAGTCTCTCTCCATATTATTTTACTTTTTTTTTTAAATCTTGGTGATATCCCTCTGGCTTGAATGATACTGAATGGGGAGTCGATACGTACGCTCAGAGACTGCTGCTTTCTTTTTTCCATCGTCATTTGGTATCCCCACCATTGGGTTCAAAAGAACATCTGTTAGTATAAGCCACAAGCTCCAGGGCCTAAGATTGCTTAAGATATACACATGACCTGCAACAGAAAAGCATGTGCATCTGTATCAGGGGGAGGATGCCATTTTGGCTATAGTATATTATTAAAAACATGCGTCAGTGAGCATTCCCGAGTTATTTTACTGACATATTTTTACTTTCAGAGTTAATTTACACATTACTTATATACTGAAAAGTGAGCTAACGGAATAATTTTTGCAAATTATCACAAGTGTTCGTTCACACACTGCCCCTTAGTGGCCCTACCTGTTTTCGAACTACTATTCCCTTGTTCTCACTCTAAATGGCTTTTACCTACAGAGGGTCTCTGGTTTGATTCTTGGCTGGAGCGACTTCTGTGCGGAGTCTGCATATACTTCCTGCAGCTGAATGAGTTTTAAAGACATGCACTAGGTGTGTGTGCCTTCTGTAAAGGTTGGGTGCAGGGCTAGCAACTTGACACCATAAAAACTTCACTGCCAATCAGTCTGTGGACTGGTGATCCTGTGTGGTGACCCCTAATTGGAGAAGTCAAAAGACAATTTTAGGGTTAAATTTTTGTCATTTTCCCTCCTTTTTCTCATAACCTTGGATGTACATAAGGGGACAAGAGGTCTTCACAAAACATACAATAGCAATTGCATATTTTTAGTGTGTGTGTGTGTGTGTGTGTGTGTGTGTGTGTGTGTGCATATATGTGTGTGTGTGTATATGTGTGTGTGTGTGTGTGTGTGTGTGTGTGTGCGCATATGCTTGCAGTCATCATGTTTGTTTCTGCATCTCCTATTAACAGCTATTATTAATCAGGGCTGCTCTTCTCAACCCTGGACATCCTACTCTGTAATATTTATGGTCCTTCTGTGAGATTTATGGCCTTACATGTTTATGCATTACACTCTACTTCATGTAAGGCAGTCTGGAGACAGCCACATTTTCAGCAGGGACTAGTTTAGAACAGTTTCTAAAAGGGAAGCTATGCTACATAAATAAACAACTACAGACACAGAATGTTCTGGACTTTAGTTACTCTATTTGCATTTTGCTGTCTGTGTGACTCCAGTTCTCTATCAGTTTCAAACAGAATATAACATAGCATATTAGTTTTAAACCAGTACAGAAGTTAAGAGGTACAACTGGCCAGTACATGGAATAGAAAGTACACTTACTTGAAAGTATTCCTTATAAAGAGTAGCTGAATAGATGGAAGACTGCTGCAGGGCATTCATAAAATTAATGTGATTAGCCACAGGGGGATGCCAGGTTTCCAGAAAGATCTGAAGGCAGGTCCTGTTGTGGGTCATGAGGTTGCTTCCTATGCCATAGCGATCTCCATGAAGTACAGTAACACAGGCGAGTATAATCAATACAATCTTTGGTTCTGTTTTGCTTCTAATTCTAACGAGAAGGCTATGACCAATAAATGCTCTTGTTTTTGCTAAGTGTCTTTATGTAACAAGGATCCCACATATCAAACATTCAAACAAAAAGGAAAAGTATTTACCTATTTGTTTCAAAGAACTAGTAATGGGCAACTTTACAGTGCCATTTTAAATACCCCAGTAATATTAAAAAGTCACAAGCACACAAAGTTTCAAATTACACTACATTCATAGATTCATAGATTCATAGATTTGTACTAAGCTAACTGCTCTTGTGAGCCATTTTAAGCTTAGCCAATTATCCCTTGTGAGACTCAAACCCTGCACCTTGTGTTTGTAAGGCAAACACCTTAACCATTAGGCCACCCTCCCAACCCCTGAAGCCATAGCAGGCTTCATTTCTTGGCAGTAACAGGGGGAAAAGGGGCGGGAGTCCCTTTTACAGCTGTGATCTTTTTAAGTAAAAATCTGCTGTTCCTGGACATACTCACACATAACTGTACGACATTCACCATAAGGATCCCTGCTGTAGGATCTTCATGACTAGACAGTCCGGCTCTACTTACAGACTGGGATCCCAGTTTGTACTGCTTAGAAAAGGGATACATGGAAATCCAAGAGACAACCTTACAAATATTCTAGGCAGAGACATTCTTGAAAAAAATATATGTATTCAATTGCCCACTCAGGGTCCTACCATGCTTGCTGTAGCAGAAGGTGATATTATTAGGCTGAAAGTACTAAAAACAGTATGAAGTCCTTGCTTCTATTTAACATCTTGGCTTTGGTACTGTGTTGCATGTATCGCCATATAGTGACATTACAGATGGTATAAAGCGTGGCAAAACTTCATTGCCATGTACATTAGACTGTTTTCAACAAAGTGGGTATTGTTTCAATTATGATGAGATTTATTCATGTTTGCTTATTGATTTTACAACACGCAATGTTTGTGGTGGAAGTAGTATAACCAATGAAAGTGAATGTTATTTCTTAACTAATAATCCTATTGACATCCATTGTATTTCAAATGTTTTGGGAGATAATGTTGTTAGTAAAAATTTGATGTATATTTGGACACCAGTATTAGTGAATGCTGATATTAATGATGGGGAAATGTTGGATGTACTGGTGGCTTGTCTTGAAAATCAGCAACAACAGAACATGAAAGGTATTGTGCCTGACATAATTACCAATACCAAGGGGGATTTTAAAATTTATAATTATTCCCGGGTGACTATTACTAAACAGCATGCTAATTTTTTGGCAGAAGGTTTTACCTTTGTTCCGTGTAGAGCTGGGAACCTTGTAGAATCTTTAATTAATTTAAGGAAGTATACAAGGAAATTGAACTTAAAAGTTTGGTTCAGTCAAGGTACTGATGGGGTAAACCAACCTAGGAAATTTTGTAAGAGGCCTAGTACATTTAATCCTCCTTTGAATAAAACCATGGAGTTATTTGAGACAATATGTGAAAAGGAAATTAGAAAAAGGTATAATAGCAAAAATACAGCTGACTATTCAAACCTGACTGAAGGTGAAAAACAGTTAGTGTTTGAATTGATTAATGATTCAACGGTTAGATTTATGAAGCCTGACAGCGGAGTGGTAGTTATGGATAGGGGAGACCATCTGAATGGCATGAATGATATATTACTTGATGATGCCTATGAAGAAAGTTCCCTGAATGAGACAAAAAGTAGCATTTAAGAAAACAGATCTCACCCTTGACAACATGGTTTGTCAGGCTCAAATTGACGTGGAAGAATACATTTTTTTGAGAAATGAATTTCCAAGGGTGCCAAATATCTTTGGCATCCCAAAAATCCACAAAGGGCTTGTAAATCCTAAATTTCAGCCCACTGTGGATGGCAAAAGGTCTAAAACATGCTTCATTGCTAAATATTTACATCATGAAATGCAGAAGGGGCTGTGTGTCTTTGATTATATAACCAAGGACTCATTTCAATTCATTGATAAATTAAATGGTATTAATTTAACAACTGATATGACCATGGTTACTGTTGATGTGGTGAATTTATTCACTGTAATTCCTCAAGATATAGGTATTCAGTGGATGGAAGAACAGCTTATCAAGACTGGTCTTTTTTGTCAAGATGAAATTAACAAATTTAGTGTGCCTATGGAATTGGTCCTCCGAAACAATTATATTAATTTTGAGGGGCAATTTTATAAACAGGTGAAGGGTGTGGCGATGGGGGCAGCATGTGCCCCTATATTCGCCAACCTCATTATGTCATACTGGGAGCAAGAGTATTTGTTCAACAGTCAATACAGGTCTAACGTATATTATACCCGGTTTATGGATGATTTGTTCCTTATATGGAAAGGGACAGTTGACAGTTTGGAAGAATTCTTTACATACAGTAATGACTCTGTTGATTTTTTACAATTCACTTATTTTTTCAACAGGGACATGATAGTGTATTTGGATGTGCAATTGGAAATTGACTGGCATACTTTGGGTTTCAAGACTAAAATACACAGGAAGTCCACATTTTCCAACTCATATTTGGATTATGGTAGCTGGCACCCGCACCATCAAAAGAAGGCAGTGGTTAAAGGTCAGTTGGTGCGGGCTGCCAGAATGGTTAGTTCTGATGTTGATTTTTTTTTGACAGAAATAAAATTCATTAGTCATATGTTCCAACAAAGGGGCTATCCTATTGATTTGGTGGATGAACTTAGCACTGAGGTAGTTCACAATCTTGAACAAGGTTTGTATAGACCTATTTTAGGTTATGGGTTTGCCCTTGGTAAGAAGTCTAAACATGGAAAAGCTCCTTATAATTCCACTTTTATTTTAACATTTAATGGTATACCATTATGGATGTAACCAATGCTAATTGGGGAATTCTCCAGTTTGATGTTAATGTTGGTTCAAATGTAGGAAAATATCTAACACGTGTTTAGGAGAGACAAATCCATCAAAAATATATTGGATGGTATTAGACCTCCAAGGTTAATTAACAGGAAGGCGGGTAACTATGTGTAATTCATGTTCCTTTTTTCCCTCAATAATGGGGACTGATAGTTGATTTGTAGTAAATGGGAAGACACTTAAAATTAAGGGCCATTTTAATTGTAGCAGTACCAATGTTATATGTATCACTAAATATGTACAATGTCCTGTTTTTTACATCAGAAAAACTTCTAGAAAATTTAAATTAAGAATAGGTGAACATTTGGGAGACAGAAGACATTGTAGGACCACTAGTGCCTTATTCAGGCACACTAAAGATAAACAAGAGTCACCATTTTAAATTTCTGGTGTTGGATCAGTTGATGAGGGATGAGCAAGGTGCATTTTGGATGCACATTTAGACCTGATAGAATTGAGATGACAGTTGTTTTTGAATGCTTCTAGATATCCTGGTATAAATGAAACCATCAGTATAGCCAATGTTTTACACCTTGATTATATTTCTGGTTAGAAAAATGGTTACATTACACACACACACACACACATATATATATATATATATATATATATATATATATATATATAGTATATTTAATGCAAAATCAGGAATGTTTGTTGTTAGTATTATTTTTTTAAAAATGCATTTTTTAAGCCATAACATGTTTGGTTGACGTTTTTATAAAAATGTCCTTTTTAAAAAATTATTGCAATGTTGCTTTTAATGTTGATTAATTGTTAATTGGTTATTAGGGGTGGGTATTTATATGGCTGGGTTGCCTTTGACTATTGTTCTGATGAAGTCTCTGTAATAGAGAAGAAATAGCTCAACATTAAAGCTGGTGTTCTTTTTGGATCGTCTGCATCCTGCTTAATTTATCTTGGCTATACACCAAAGGTATGTACACTCTTTTCCCCTTCATAATTTCATTCAGCTAGAAAACTGGAAGATTAATTAATTTAATTGTTTTAGTTATGGTTCAGACAACACCCTAGGTATGAAAAAAGGCTCTATTCATCAGGTATGTTTGTCTCACTGAAACAGCATGAATGACTGTCCACACAATTGTAGTTTAGAAATCTTTCTGGTTGAAATAATAACTACCAGGAAAACAATCTTTCAGGCTACACATTTCAGTTTGTCTGTAGTTGCAGTTTCTCTAGCAGGCACAGTTAACTTCTCTGTGACAAAAGGCAGGTCCACGCTTGAGGAAATGGGTTACCATTCTGGTTATAAGTGGGTCTCCTTATAAGAACTGTTTAGTGGATTTGTTATCAGATGCAACACTTTTCAGTGGAAAACAAATAGAATTTACTGACATATGTACCTTTATAGGCAGCTGAGACAAGACTGGTTTAAACACCTTTAAGAGTTGCTGTAGGATCCGAGGTGGTGGTGATGGGGGGTACATGTCTTAATCCTGACAGCAGTGTGAAAACCTAGTCTATTCAGTCTGGTATGACTTTGGACTTCATACTGGCTGCCTTTCTGACTCTGAGAATATTTATAACACCTGATGAGAATAAGTGGACATGTGGAATCAGTCTGATATTTTCTGCTTTAAGCTTGAGCCAGTTGAGATGTGGCTGCACTGGTTTCACATCCTGCTAACCACCTGACATTGCGGTTATGTTCTGCCATTTTGGTGCAGTTATTTCGGAAGGGCACAGACTAAGTCTTCTTGTTTCCCTATATTTCATCAAGTCCCCTTTCACTAAAGCTTCAGCTTGACTAAACAACAAAAAAGCACTTTTTATAGGGGCAGCTCTCATGCGCCCTGCGCACCCACTTCCTTATATGTACTAACTTCTTAGTTGTACAACTGCAGAAAAAATGAGAAGTCCAAACATCTGGAATCACTACTGGTGAGCAAACTGAAACTACCCTAGGAGTGACTTCTTATGTAAAAGGTGACTGGGCAGTTACAAACTGGGGAATCAAAATCCATGAATTTAAATTCATCAGCTTTATACTTGGCCAGGTACATGGAAACTTGTTTTCTAGTGTAGGACTGTTTACTCATCAAGCATCACTTCTCAGGAACTTGCTGCTGCTAGTATTGTTCAGAAAATATTCCACAAAAATTTCACTTAAAACACATCAATATGCCATTTACAGGACATAAAAAGGGCTGACAGTGAAGGGTGTCCTTTTACTTCTGCAAGGGCTGCTTCCTCCAAGCAGTCCCAGCCCCATACCTGAAGCAGCACTGGTGGGATCTCTGAGCAGTCCCAGCCCCTTACCTGAAATGGGACATGTGGGGTCTCTGAACATTCCCGGACCCATACTGGAAGCAGGACTGGTGGGCTCTCGTCTTCATGAGGGAGATCACAAATTCCAATGTGCCCCCTAATGCATGAATCCTTTCTCACTCCTCAACAGAGGTAAGCAGGCCACCCCTCTTTTCACTCATCCCTTTCTCCTAGTACTTGTAACCTGCGGACTAATGTCGCTGGGGGCAAAACATTATTTCCTGTATAAAAAAGCAGTGAGAGGGCAGGAAGCACCAGAATAATCAGAGAAATGATGACCTTATACCAACAACTAATGAACAAAAGAGTTCCAACGATGAATGCTTGGTGCACAACATTTCTAATTACACTACATGTTGCACTGAGTGAAAGGTGTCGAATAAAGGTTTGGAATTTGCACGTTCTTTTTTACAGTCTGAACTTCAGCTGGTAAGTTATTTAAAATCCTTTTGGTGTAAGCTCAATATTAGATTTTTTAATTGTAGAACTTTAGGTGATGCAGCTCAAGATGCACCAACTAGTTTTTGTTTTAGAAAATCAGTTTTTGCCCCTCCCCACCCTTACAATAGTACAGTGGCAACTTTTGAAGAAGCATTTCTGAGAGACTTAACTTTTCACAGTCTGAGCTCAGACTTAAATATGATAATTTATCAAAGAATGAAAGAGATGCTTTAAAAGCTATAAATAAAAATTAAAAAAGTCAATACTCATGCAGAGAAGGGTGGGTTAAGTACAGCAGTGTGGGATAATTTGGATTACAAAAATGAAACACTGAGACAGCTTACAACAGGGAGATTTTATAATGAAATGGTGATAGATTCCACTAATCTGGCTCTGGTTAGCATGCATTAGAAAGGTGGAGCAGGGATGGGGTGGGGTTTAAAACATGCTACTTTTGGACGTATTTTGAGATTTGCTTCTAAAAAGATGATGCTTTACATCTATAACCACATACCTTCTGCTCATCACAGGCATCTCCAACCACATACCTTCTGCTCATCACAGGCATCTCCTTTTATCCCAGTATTTATGTTCCTGACCTTTACTGATCTGTTATATTTGTTCACTAATTTTTTTTTAATACTGTGGCTTGTACATGGAAATGCACAGGTGCTCACTTAACATAATTACATGGCAGGCAAAGCTAAATAAAGGGTGAATTAGAAAGTCTCCATGATTGGGCAGCAGAGAGTGTTCATGTATGCTCGTCTACATTTAGGTTCATAGGTTCATACTAGGCTATCTGCCCTAGGGCATTTATAAGCCTAGCCAGAGTGTGTTTGGCTTTCACCACCCATTTTAAATTAATTTTGCTATGCCCTTTTTCGAGGTTAGTATACTGTGCCTCTGTCTAACAGTGACACAGAAGTGATACCCGGGGTAAACCTTCGATCTCCCATCCATTCATCAAGATTCCTCTTGAAGAGAGTCAATGAGGGACTCTGCCTAACCTGGACTGGGATTTTATTCCAGAGTGAAGGGAGCCTCTGGGTTATGAATCTGTCCCTCCAGCATGTCCTATTTATTTCAGTGCTGAGGTTCAAGTCTCTTGAGCGTGTAGCTCGATGGGATTTGGATTTTCTGAGGTGCAGCATGTCCATTAATTCTGGGTTGGACATGGCTTTATACGTCAGGCACAGATTGCCTCTGAGCAGGCGGTATGCCACTGAGAAGAGCTGGAGTTTCTTTAACCGGGCAGCATATGGCATCTGTTTGAGCCCTTTGATCCTCTTGGTGAGGTACTTTTGGGATCTTTCCAGTTGCTGCAGGTGTCTGGTAAGGTGCATCCCAAATGGGGCATTGTACTCAATTATGGGCCTGATGAGGGATGAGTAAAGAGGCACAATGACCTCCCCTGATCTAGATGTGAATCCCTTCATGATTAGGTGGGCTATATAAAATGTTTTTCTAACCACTTTGGCCACGTGGTTGTCAAATGAGAGATTGCTATCAACTTGGGGTCCCAGGTCCCTAATTACTTCTTCTGTACTTAATGGATTACTACCTATGTGGTAATTTGTGGGCACTTTGTTTTTGCCAAAGGGGATGACTATACACTTTTTGGCATTTAGCTTGAGGCCATGGCTCTGGCACCAGTTGTCTGTTTCTATGAGGCCCTTTTGGATGATGCTTGTGTCGGCTGGAGAGTCGATTATGGCTCCCAGTTTGCAGTCATCTGCGAACTTGGTCAGCCACAGTCCTTCTGTGTTGGCCTGTACCTCCGAGAAATATATACCGAACAAGAGAGGTCCCAGGACTGAGCCTTGTGGGACGCCACTTGTAACTGGTTTGGAGTCACATGGCTCCAGCAATTCTAACCATGTGGGTTCTGTCCTTGAGCCAGTTTGCAACCCATCTAGTGACATAGGGGTTTATATTTAAGCTGGTGAGCTTATCTATAATGCCCGAGTAGGGTATTGTATCGAAGGCTTTTGCAAGGTCCAGGTAGGCTGTGTGGACCACCTTCCCCTCGTCAATGGCCTTGGTGACTGTTTCAAAGAAATCAGCCAGGTTTTAAGAGGCAGAATCTGCCCTTAACAAAGCCGAACTGGGTAGGATCCAGTGTCTGTAGGTCCCCAATATCTTTATTTATGAGGTCCATGATGATCCTTTCCATAGCTTTGCAGACCAAGCTAGTCAGGCTTATGGGGCGATAGTTTCCAGGATCCGTTGAGGCACCACCTTTGTGGAGAGGGACCACTGTTGCTGTACGCCACTCTTTGGATACATATCCTGTAGTAAGGCTGAGATTGAACAGTAGTTTTATGTTTGGGTTTAGCTCTTCTTGGAGTTCATGTAGGACGCAGCCCAGGACACCGTCTGGTCCCATTGATGCTGTGTTTTTTTGCTTTGGAGAGGGCAGCTCTTACCTAAGCATCTGAGATGTCAGGGGGGCAGCACTCTGCTGGGATAGATATTTGCCCTTTTGGTGGGGAGGGGGGAGAAGTTTGCACTGAACCTGTCAGCTAGGATGTTGGCAATGTCTGTGGGTTCAGTGTATTTTTTGTCATTTTGGACTAATTCTGAGCATATCTGGGAATTCCCACCCAGGTTCCTAACATAACTAAAGAAAGCCTTGTGATTATCCTTAGTGTCCTGTGCAGTTTTTCTCTCGAAGCTGGCCTTAGACGATTTTATGAGTGCCCGTAGTTTTTTGCTAATACTGATCAGAGATGCCTTCCCTTTTTGGGATTTTGCTCTATCATGTAGTAGCTTCCTCCTTATATTGTATAGTTTGTTTATGGCTGGGGTCCACCAGACAGGACATCTGCCTTTGGAGGATTGGGTCTTGGTTTTATTTGGGATTGCATTATCCATGCATTCCTGAAGGTGTTCATAGAATGCGTTTATAAAGGATTCTGCGGTCTGGGCCATATTTTCCACAGGCCCGGGGGCTTTGAAGGATTCCACCTCGGTTTTGAGGAGTGTGAAATTTGCTTTAGAGAAGTTTTTCACTGTGGTTTTCCGGGCAGGGGGTGGAGTCGGGATGTGAATATCCAGTGAGATTAGTTTATGGTCTGATCTTACCAGTGAGGGATACACTTCTGGTCTGGAGCATAGAGTCCCCATGTTGGTGATGATCAGGTCCAGTATGTTTTCCCTCTTGTGGGAGTGGTAACAAGTTGTTCCATAGCATTTGAGTTTATAAATTCTAGGAACCTTTGGGCTAGGGTGTTGGAGCTAGAGTAATGCTCCCAGTCTATGTTTGGGTAGTTGAAGTCGCCCAATATAATGGTGTTTGGAGAGACCTTCATATTTTCCAGTGTTCTCAGGAAGGCCGAGTGGGGTTCCTGGGTTTGGGAGGGTGGTCTGTAACAGGCTATAAACTGGAAGGCAGTTTTACCCACTGTTAGTTGCACATGGCTAGTCTCTGATGCTTCGTGCTGTGTCACCAACCTGGAGGTGTGGGTATCTTTGACAAATATTGATACTCCCCCTCCTTTTGTGGTTCGGTCCAAGTTTTGGGGCCAAAAAGCATGGTATGAGGTATAACCTGGTAGTGCTGGGGTGCTCTCGGGAGCTTTGAACCAGGTTTCTGTTACTGCACAGATATTGATGTTCTCCATGCTAAGGAGAGTTTCGAGTGCGTGCATCTTGAGGTTTAGACTTCTGGCGTTGAGTAGCATTACTCTTAGTTTCTTATCCCTTGTGATACCTATGGAGGTGGGTTTGTCTTTTGAGCCTTGCCTAAAAAAGGCACTATGGGGGTAGCAAGAGCCTTTGCCAATATCCGAAAGCCCAGGGGTGACAGGTGCAAGCCGTCACTAGCGAAGCATCATGGCTTGTCGAGCATGTCACCCCAGGCTGACAGGCACTGGATCGCCTTTGAATGACACCAATCCTTAAGCCAATTGTTGAAATTGATCATCTTGTCTTCATATTGTGGCATCATTCTTGGTGAGGATAAGATGCTACTCAAGGTCAGGGTCATACCGGCCTGGGCTACATGCTCAGAGAGCTCCTTTATGTCTCTTTTCATGTAGTCCAGCATGGACAATGACTTGAGTCATATTTGTACTTGCCTTGGAGTGACCTGAGTGCTTGTGTTATGTGGTGGATCCTAGTGCCAGACAGGCAGCTCACTGTGACCTTCTCCTTGTTCAGCCTGGTGAGCGGGACGTCAGTGTACCTGACGATAGAGTCACCTATTACAAGTGTATCAGGTGTGTTGTTTAGCCTTAAGGGCTGTGACTGTTCGGCACACTGGCTTTGTGAGCTATGTGTTGCACGTGTTTTGTTTTGGGGTAGCGGTTGCTTGGGTGTCTGCTTTGGAGGTCTCTGCTGCTTAGGCAGATTATTATTTAGAGCCTCCGAGTATGTTTTTGTGTGTTTATGTGTTTGGTTTGCTGTCGTGGTAGGTCTATGTGAGACTGGAATTGTAGTGAGTGTGGTTTCCTTCTCCTCCTGACTGGTTTCGCCAGTACTGAGTTGAGAGAGCTTAGCCTCCAGTATGGCTATATGGTTGCATCTCTCACATGTGTTGTAATTTGTTGGGAGGAGGAGATGGTTGTCTGTGTACATGAGGCAGTTGTAACATTGCCTCAAGATTCCCAGATTCACCAGCTGGACTGGAGAGGAGATTGACAACTGACCTTTGGACATGCTAGAATGGTATTGGCAATTCCTTTATAAATGAAAAAAAAAGGGCCAATGGGGAACGAGGTACTCAAGGGGAGTTTGTGAGGGTGTAGTGCTTTTAATATTTTAGTGCTGACTTATATAATGGCTTTAGTGAGCAAGTGCCAGGTAACTTAAATGCAGTGTGTTACAGGTAACTTAAATGCAAAAATGACAAACAGTAACTTTCTTTCAAGTGAAACAAGGAAATAAGTACAGTAAGCAATGCAGATATCACTAGGGATCCACAGAAGCGCTGAAAAGCCACGTTTTAGGTGGAATTAGCGTTTCAGGGAAATAACAAGCAAACAAACTAGCATACAAACAAAGCTAGATTCAGCAGGCCTGGATCTAGTCTATGCTACAGCAAACAAGGTGTACCAATTTCAGTAAGAAGCAGTTTAAATATGCAGGCACTATAAGCCTTTAACCAGAAATTCCCAGCTCAGAAGGGCAGAGTCCAGCCTCTCCTCCCACAAGAGTGCAGACCACGACCCTTCTTAATGTAAAATAACTGGCCTGAAGCCCAAGTGCTTAAACCAGAACTAATGCACTTTTAGAATAACAGACACTGAGCCCTCAATCAGCAGTTCACAACTTAGAAGGATGTAAGCTACCTGTCCTGCCACCACAGTGCAGGCCACAAACCTTCCTAATGTAAAACAACTGGTCTGAAGCCCAAGTGCTTAATCCAAAAGACTTAGAATGATAGCTACACTTTAATCAAGTTACTACCAAGCAGTAATAAATACAATTGAATACTTTAAAGAATGCCTGGATTACTGCACAAGTTATACAAACAAAGCTAGATTCAGCAGGCCTGGATCTAGTCTATGCTACAGCAAACAAGGTGTACCAATTTCAGTTAAGAAGCAGTTCAAATATGCAGGCACTATAAGCCTTTAACCAGAAATTCCCAGCTCAGAAGGGCAGAGTCCAGCCTCTCCTCCCACACGAGTGCAGACCACGAACCCTTTTAATGTAAAATAACTGGCCTGAAGCCCAAGTGCTTAAACCAGAATTAATACACTTTTAGAATAACAGACACTGAGCCCTCAATCAGCAGTTCCTAACTTAGAAGGATGTAAGCTACCTGTTCTGCCACCACAGTGCAGACCACAAACCTTCCTAATGTAAAACAACTGGTCTGAAGCCCAAGTGCTTAAACTAAAAGGCTTAGAATGAGTTACACCAAGCAGTAATAAATACAATTGAGTACTTTTAAGATGACGCAAAAGCAAAATAAAGTAGGAAGAAACACAAATACAGTAAAAGCAGATAAAAGTATGGCCATAAGGGATTTGTATGGCCATAAGGGAGGGTTCAGAGTTAAACACAGAGGTAAGTACTGCTGCCTCAGTTCAAGGGTTTGGGATTCAGTGCTGTTTGCTTGACGTCTCCATGTTCTCTCTGTATCAGTTATCAATATCTTATCTTATGTTGAGCATATTGAGGCATGAAATAAAATGTCTAAGTATATCACACACAATTTATTGTAAGAAACATGTGCTTAATGTCCTGGTATGGTACTGTTTAGCTGTATGTCTGATCCAGTGGCACACCTGTGTTGTACAGTCTCATGTATGGGGTGTGTGTGTTGTACAGTCTCATGTATGGGGTGTGTGTGTTGTACAGTCTCATGTAGTGTGTGTGTGTGTGTGTGTGTGCTGTACAGTCTCATGTAGGTGTGTGTGTGTGTGTGTGTGTGTGTGTGTGTGTGTGTGTGTGTGTGTGTGTGCAGTGAATACAATAAAGGTGGTGTGGACAGCATATTCTCTCATCCCATGGATGTGCTTATCACCCCCACCCACCAAAAAAAGAAACACTTTTTTAAAAGAATGATTAAATGAAATATATCCTATATCAGAATGCAGAGTAACGCATTATAAACCACGATGCAATCAGATGAACTCAATTTCCTTCAAGTACTTCTTGTATTCCTTTCATTTTCCAAAGGCATACTGCATCTGTTACCTTTAAAGTTTGTGTAGTTTTTCATCCAGGTCTCCCCTATAAAGGAGTCTTCGGCTCAGTGCTACTAATCTGTTTAACAAAACTGAATTCATTAATTGACTGACTACTTGAATAAATACATTTCGGATGGTACCTTTATCAGATACTTGAAATGCAGGCATTCCTCAGCTACTTCTGTCCCCTAGGAATGAAGCATATATTCACAGTCACAGGAGCAGCTGAACGACAAATAACCTCGAAACAAGACACCTTCAGCTGAAATGGCAAAATGCTTCAGGAAAGGAATGTGTCCTGCTTAAAGGAGGAGCCTGATATTACAGTTGTCTAGAAGTTAGACTACCGTCAACATTGCAGACAATCTATAGGGATCTCTGCTGCTGGCGGAGTCTGACATCTGACTTGATTTTAAGGGCTGACCTCCCCCCACGACTGGGTTGATGTCAGCTTACTTCAGATGTTGTCACGTATGTGGTACATAAGCAGCATCTTTCGACATCATCCTTGGTTCCTTCTTGTTCCTTAAGGGGAGCAGAGTCCACCCTACATCAGTGGCTGGTAGCAGAAATTACTCCAGGGATGCAGTCTGTGATACAGGGAATTCAAGCCCTACTTAAGGTACTTGAACAAAGAGTAGGGATGCAAGATTATAGGTATGAAGGGGAAGGGTACTTGGGTAGCCACACTGGCCCTTCATGGTTCCATTACAGTCTAGGGGAAGTAACAAGGGAATCCATCTGAAACAGTGACCAAACTTCTAACGTCTACAATTATGATAAATTGCCTGTACAACAGTAACATGTTCTTTCTGCATCACTTTTGCGGTCATAAGCTACATGAGACATTTTCAAAGCTTGTCCAATCCAGGTAGGGTGGCTGGCTCACTGTTTAAATGAAGACTACAGGATGTCAATCGGGAGAGCAAAGGCAAGTCCAACTGTTGCCCTTGCTATCATATCCAGGCTGTAGCACCCTCAGAAGGTATGATGAGCAGACCAGGTGGGTGCTTCAAGAATGTCTGGCACTAACCCCTTTCAAAAAGGCGGTAATAGTTGTAATACTACTTGTTGACAGTCACCTGACTTTTTTTTCCTGTAAGAACCTGCCATGGATCTTATATAAAAAGATAATGCAATGCACTATCCATTTAGAAATAGCTTGTTTTGTCATTGGTAGTCCTTGCTTGCTTTTTTCTGCAAAGTAGATGAACCCTGATCTAAATTTTGTCAAAGCTTTAGTTTTACTTTTTTTTTTTTTTTTTTTTTTTTTACAAGACGGAGCTTGGAAGTATATGAAATGATGGTAAGGAGGAGGCTGGGCATCCTCTGTAACCAGGAGATAAGATGGAAGGGCAGTGCAGCAAAGCCCTTGGGTTGGGGATCCAGAGTCTACTACTCCAGAGGTGGATAGGTTAGAAATGGTGTGGGAATTGTGGTGAGAGAGACAGGCTTCAGAAGTCAGTGAGGGATGTCATAAGAATTAGTGACAGACTCATGGCAATCAGACTCCAGTGTAATGACAGGGAAATATTCATAATCTTAGCCTATGTATCACAGCAGGGTTGTGACAGTGAGGAAGAGTGCATTTATACAGTAGTTGCAGGACTTACTAGACAAAGTAGGACAACAGGAATTGGTGTTGATAATGGATGACTTGAATGCACATATCAGGACAGACAAAACAAGATACAAGGACTGCCTCAGTCCACATGGGTGGGGAAACAGGAATACAGAAGGAGAGGCCATTTTAGACTTCTGTCTGGTAAATGGCTTGACAGTAGCCAACAAATGGTTCATAAAGAGAGACAGTCACCAGATCACATACAAGAACAGTGAGCATGTACTCAGGTGGGCTTCACCTTAGTAAGGTTAACCCCAGTGAAACTGTCAGCCCACAGCATAAACCACTGTTTGCCACAATCAGCTGCAAACAATGGTCAGAGAAGACTCTAAGGTCAACATAGACCAGGCTGAAGACCTGGAAGTTGACTGGAGAGAAATCACTATAGTTCAAGGAATTACTCAGGGCTCTAGTACCCCAAAAACAGGAGGAGGAAATAGGTGGAGTTGAAGAAGAATGGCAGTGCCTCAAAGCGGCATGTGCAAGGACTAAAGAACAGGTATGTCGCTGAGTCAGGTATGGAAATAAGGTACAACAGGAAAGCTGGTGGTGGAATGCAGATGTCCAGGAAGTCATCAAAAGAAAAAATGCAGGAAAATGTATGAGACAGAAAAGACGGACAAGGCTAGGATGGAATACTGGTTGGCTGACAAAGAAGCTAAGAATGGAGTTGAAATAGCAAAGAACAAGTCATCAGAGGCACTCTACCAGCTTCTGGAAAGTTACACAGTGTGTGGCACAAAGATACTATTTCAGGTTGCAAGACAGAGAAAGATAAAGGTCGTCAGACACCTTTAATAAGGGATGCCAGCAACAACCTCCTCATCAGTTCACAGGACATCAAATGCAGAATGAAGTACGTCCAGCAGCTTCTGATAACCCCAAAGAAGCTGTACTGCCCCAGACAAAGCCTTTGATGAGAGAAGAGGAGCCCACCCTAGAAGAAGAAAGAATAGCACTAAGGAAAATGAAGTCAGGAGAAACCAGCAGACTCGGATGAGGTCATAGCAGATATGATAAAGATGCTGGGTGAGATGGGGAGAAATGGCTCCTGAGGGTACTCGTAGCAGTGTGGAGAGAAAGACATATCCCAGATGACTGGAAAAAAGCATACTCATGCCAGTGTACAAGAACAAGGGGGGGCCATCCACAATTGTGGGCAGTACAGAGGTATCAAACTCCTGTCACACTGCATGAAAGTTCTGGAGAGGGTGATTGATAAACGGATATGCAGAGTAGAAGAAAGCAAATGGGAGATGAACAGTTCAGATTCAGATCAGAATACAACACAACTGACAGATGTTTGCAGTGAGACAGATGGTTGAGAAGAAGCTAGAGATGAAGAAAGAGTTCAAATGGGCATTCCTAGACTTGGAGAAAGCATATGATAAGATCCCAAGAAAGCTGATCTGGGCAGTACTGTGGTGGTTTGAAGCCCCAGAAACAGTGGTAGAATTAGTGCAGGCAATGTATAAGTACCCAATGACTCAAGTACGAACAGTGTTCGGCCTCACAGAGGGGTTCCCAGTGGGAGTGGGTGAGCACCAGGGTCATCTTTGAGCCCACTACTGTTCATACTGGTGATGGACTACATTAGCAAACAGGTTGGAGGGGACTGATCAACAACATTGCTGTATGCAGACAATGTGGTATTACAGGCAGACTCAGCTTCAGCAATAGACAGGAGAATGTAAAGCAAAACTGAAGGCACGTGGGATGAAACTACAGATAAGACACTGGTAATGGCAGCAAATGGGGGAAATCAGAAGAAAATGAATTGAGATGGACGGGAATATTGTGGAACAGATTAACAGCTTCAAGTATCTGGGAAGGGTGGTTGAAGAAGGGAAGTCTGAATGAAGAGATCAAAGCTAGAATCAGAGGGTCTGCTGCCAACTGACATAGTGTGTCAAGTGTAGTGCTAGTGTATGACAGAAGAATGCCAAAGAAGCTGAAGTTAGGTGTACAAAACATTGGTGCAACCAGTGAAACTGTATGGTACAGAAACCTGGGCAGTAAAGGCACAGCAGATGAGAAAGCTAGCGGTGATGGAAATGAAGTACCTGAGATGGGTGGAAGAATGCACACAGTGGGACAGATGAAGAAATGAGGACATAAGAGCAGAAGCCAAAGTAGCTTCAGTTTTAGAAAAGATCAAAGAGAACAGATTATGGTGTTTTGGGCACATTTACAGAAAAGCAGAGAACAATCTGGGAAAGAAGATTTGGGACAGACAGGAAGAAGGTAAGAGGAAACAGTTTCCAGCAAAGAGGTGGATGGATTGTGTGAGAGAAGATCTGAGACAGTCAGGCAAGAGTGTAGAAGAAGGCAGGAGTGTGGCATTGAATC
Organism: Protopterus annectens; assembly: GCF_019279795.1. NCBI lineage: Eukaryota > Metazoa > Chordata > Ceratodontiformes > Protopteridae > Protopterus > Protopterus annectens. The sequence continues at coordinate 368,511,510 of NC_056744.1, read as the reverse complement.
AAAAGAAATGGTGGCAGTTAACATGACACCCCAAGCCCATGTAGAAAAATGGAAAAAAATGGGGTTGTTGATGATGATTTAATTTCACTTAAGTAGTGCTTCAACTGTCTGCACTTAATGGTGGAGCACAGAATCTTTTTGCCCTTAGTCTGGGGATTATCAAGAAGACAGAGTTGAATAGCCTGGATTAGAGCTGCTTCTGTAATGACCTTTGGCACAAATACAAGGTGAGTGTATAGGGTCACTCTCACTCTGTCTTTAGAAAACTGGAAGAAAGGCTCTTTTCACACACAGTCCTACTGAAGCACAGAGGTGATCACTAGCAGGAAAACTATTTTCCAAGAAAGAAATATTAGAGGTGCATAAGCAGCTGGTTCACGTGGGGTGGTGTCAGCTCAGTTTTTCCATCACAAAATTCAGGTCCCAGGATGGAGCCACTTTCCTTTTGGGAAGCCATGTAGGGAGATTGCCCATCAGGAATTACGTCACTGGAGTTTAGATAACGGTGGTGGTGGGGGATCTGCAGGCAAGCATGCAAAAACAGAGAGATATGACATGACAGAGGCATAACCTAAGCATTATGAAAACAGCTTAGACACATACTGAAGACCCAGTGGCACAACTGTTTGTTTGGGCTGATGATACTTCCCTCTGGCACCAAAGGGAGAACTTTTTCCATTTAGCTATTTAGGTATGACCACCTTTGTACAGATCCTTCTAGCTTACCCTGTGACTTTAAGTACGTCCTCAGGAAAAAAAAAGGTGGCCAAAAAATAGCAATGTCATATCTTCTAGGCAAAAGTCAGAGTGTGAACAGTTTGTGTTATACTAGGGACCCCCCTGCACTGCATTAGGGCAGCAGTAGAGGCTTCCATACCTTCTGAATTAGGTGAGATTCTGTACTGTGTAGTACAAAATAGGGCAAATTAGGTATTTTCTGATCTGACATCTCATCCTTCCATTTTTGAACCAAGCTGTGGAGCACAGGAATAGGAGTGAAGAACCATCTAATCCAGGGGGAAGTTATCTACTGTCCAAGCATTATTAAATTACCTATCACTTTTAGAAGCAAAGATGTCTATCTCAGGTACATCTCATCTGTTTGTGAGGTCTGAAATTATGCCAGCCACCTACTCATGTAGGTCTCCTGTGATGCTTCTTAAAATTATCTGCTGTAGCATTCTCCTAAGTTGGTATACAAGTTGCTTTCAGGATCAAACTGTATTCCAGAGCTTGTTTCCTAGCTTGCAAGGCTAGCATGCAGAGGTGATGACTGGTGTTTTTGTTCATGTATTACATGATTGTGGTGTTGTCTGGTGTGATAACCAGAGTCCCCAGTTCCAGACTGTCCTGAAAGTTTTGAGAGTCTGGATAACTGCTACAATCTCTTATGCTTATGTATAGTTTTGCCTCACTGGGCCTCCAGGTGTCCTTCACTTTGAGTTTCAAGGTTTGTGCATCCCATACCACGTTTGAAGCATCTGGGGAAGTGGTCTGAAGTGCATGCCCTTGTTTTTTCACACTGGCTGTGTCCACCACTCTGGCTATCTCTTTTCAGAGTATAGGGCTGGCATGGTGCCATACCTGGAATGAGACTGCTGTTCACAGATTTTCTGCACGTTTCATTAAAGTTTGCCCATGTAGTCTGGTTAGTGAAAGCTTGATTTTAGTGGATGCCAGACAGCCCAAATACTCAGGAACTCTACCTATTATTACTGGTTCCCCTAGCATGACCTAAAAGAAGGTAAAAAGAGAATCTACCTTTTCTTGTGGCAGATAAATGTTTGCTTAGCTGTTATGCAAGAAGGTTCCTCAGAAATACCACAGTTCTGGAGGGCCATAGTTGGACTTCTACCCCTTCAGGGAGCCACAGACCATTCAGGCAGTTTAGGGTGTACTTCTGCGCCCGTTCCATCTCCTCCTGAGATTTTACTGAATCTGGCAGTTGGCCAGGTAAGGGTAGATGTGGATACCCTTTTTCATGTAGTGATGACTGGTGCAAGACATTTTTAGAAAACAAGGGTGGAGCAAGCAAACCAAAGAGAAAAGAGGTAAGTGGGTAATGGTGACCCCTCTCACTACAAACCTTAGGTAATGTCTGTGTCCTTTAAAAATAGGGGTGAGGAGTTAAGCCTCCTTGAAATCTAATATCACCAGTGTAGCCCAAAAATCCCAGGAGGAGAAAAGGGCCTGAGGGGTTAACATCTTCAATTTGGGAACTTTTAAGAATCTGTTTAGACTTGATAAGCTCAGATTAATTCCCTAAAATCCTACCTTTCTTTGGACAAGGAACAAGCTTGCAGTACAAACCTTCATCTTCTTGGTCAAATGGAACAGGTTCTACCAACACTTGTGGTAACATTTCTGCTAAAAGGGGTGGATTAGGTGTTCTTCGTCTTTCAGTGCAGAAGAAAGTCCTCTTTTTTGGTTTGGATACAAGAGTCAGTTCTGGTAGAAGGAGGCCAGCTGGCTACATCTCCAAGGGTAGTAAGGGAGAGGGTTGGGAGGTAGAAGGTTATGGTGGAAGTTGGTGGTAGGTAAGGGCTGGTATCAGAGCTGGGAGGTGAAACATGATGGTTGCTGCAGCCCCCCACTGTGCTGTTGATGCTACTTTATTTTCTGTGTTGCCTTCCTTGCCTCCGGTAGTAAGGTCCTTGCATACAGGAACAAATGTACTTGGCAACAGGAGGGTGAAATGTTTGACAACTCCATAGTTTTCCCTTTTTCCCTCCATTTTTTAATCACATTGTAAGAGGGGGTCCAAAAAGCAACTACTTATCCAAGGGGTACATTAAGGAGTTGAGCCTTCACATCTTTCAGACATGGACTCAGTCTTCATCCAAGAATATCTTCTGGTAAGTGATGATGCTACAACAGCCCAGATTTTGTTATGCCTACCCAACTGTAAAACAGCTAGGGCTTGGCTGATCAAAGCTGTGTTCAGTGTTTCATCCTGCACTCCACTGACAAGTACCCTGGAGAATACCTTAATGACACTCTTCTGACAATTTAGAATGTGGTCTAAACATTCAAGGTCCTGACTGCTACAACTGGTGAAGTTACTTTCTTCCCCCCTCAAAGCGGTCAAGCAATCTGTTTCCCGGTCACTGGGAAGGGTATTCCATCGCAATGCAGTCTATTTCCCTTAGATGTTTCTAGGGGCACATAATTGGGACCAAAAGTGAGGTTCTAATATAGAAAAACAGAGACTTCGGAGCCATATAAAATCTGTCGGATCTCTTGGGAGTAGAGGGTTGGGAATCTGGCCCCAAGCATACTGTCTTGAGGGAAAAAAAAAATATATATATATATATATATATATATATATATATATATATATATATATATATATATAAAAGCACGTTCTGGGGATAGGCCTTGACTTAGGAGACTTCAAGACCCAGAAGGCCCCAGTCCCTCTTTTGGGAATCAGAGGCTTCCTGAGATTATCAAGTGAAGTAAACCTTCCTGAGATTGTCAAGTGAAGTAAGGCTTCCTGAGACTGCCCAGTAAAGTGAGGCTTCCTGAGGCTGTCCAGTGAAGTGAGGCTTCCTGAGGCTGTCCAGTGAAGTGAGGCTTCCTGAGGCTGTCCAGTGAAGTGAGGCTTCCTGAGGCTGTCCAGTGAAGTGAGGCTTCCTGAGACTGTACAGTGAAGTGTTCTATCTTGACTGAGTCAGTGATCTCCACTGGCTGGCCTGCCCTCTGATGGAAAAATAGACACCAAAGCGTCCACACTGTCTGTGTCAAATCCTAGAGGGGAAGGGAGCTGTAACTTGGAGCTCAGCTCCTCTTTTGAACCAGAAGTATCAGTCTTTCATAATGGAGATCTCCTTCTTCCTTTTAGGGTCTGGGAATCCAGACACAGATGACTCTTCAAAACCTGGCTTCAGGCAACTTAGAAATGGGAGGAAATCTTTGGCCAATTTAGCCAAATCCTAGCAAGGAAAGTGTCAGGGCCTATAGGGAAAGATCCACAAAGAGACAGCTATCTGGGCATAACAGGCACCTTAGATAAACGTGTCGGGATCTTGTGTGGATGGGTGACCATTGATGATTTGGGAATCCTGGGGAGGAGGGGACCTCCCTAGATTCTGAATTAAGGATACATACATGTAAGGACTCTGCCTTCCCCTTTGTTAAAAAATGAAATGTTACTCTGGAGTGAGTACCAGGGGGATGGCATCTGTTGAAGAGAGTAGGCACTGGACTTTGGTCTGGTGGAACATGCTGGGAGCAACACCACTGATACCTCCCAAAGGAGATGTCAGACCTTGGCAGGAGCAAGTATCATGGCTAGTGGCTGTTTGAGTGCCTAAGCAGAGATGGCATCAACAGACCTAAGGGTTTCCAATGAATTAAAAATTGTGTGTCTCCATTTCTTTCTCAATATGTATGCATTTCTGTTTTTCTTTCTGCAAAAGACATCCATGCTACTACTATGTGTCTGCAGATAAGGCAGAAGGGTTTAAGGGCCATTAACCTCCTTTAGGCATGGTTTGCCTGCAGAGTTTTCTGCTTTCTCTTTAAAGCCTTCATATGAAATCCCTGGAAGACACTACAGCTAGCCATCTTGTACTCTGGACTTAAGCAAAGAAATGTACCGACATGGAAGTGTTTATGAGATATCTGCAACTTAAAAGCACACCTGATGTCTTTCTCAAACGTGAACATGTCCCCCACCTCACTGTGTGGAAGCTCATTTCCTAGATGTCTGCTTATAAGCAATTGACAATCAATGATCATAAAAAGACAGAGAAAGAAGAGAGATCCAGCTGGTTATCTCTTAGTGTTCTTCAACTGTAGGACTGGTCTGATATTAAGAATATGACACCTCTCTTGTAGCAAGCTTGTACGTTGTGAGAGCAAATTAAAGATGGTGTGGATGGATGCCATCTCTGTACCAGATGCATGAAGACAAAGTGATATCAGCCCAGTCAGGGGGGAGGGAACTCCACTCTAAATGTCAGAATGAATGGTGGACTCAACCAGCAGTAAGGATCTCTGCAGGCTATGACTGTAACAGTGACACCAAAAGAATATCTCCAAAACCATGTAAAACACTTCTATCATTATGATTTGCCACACATATCTTTTACTCAAGGGGAAGGCTTGTTTTAGACACAATGCACTTCCATGTTGCAATGCATATATTCCTAAGACAGCATGATTTAAATCCCCTTAACACTAATTATGCAGTCTCTGTTAAATAGGTAACACAGCTCAGACATAAATGAGCATTGTGGGATATACCTCAGTAACTTAGTGACCTGCTTGGAGTTGTATACTATGCAAATGATGTGTGGGACTCCACAACTGATCAACGAGACACAGCTCATTAGTGGTCACTGTAGTTATTTGGCTAGCATTCTGTCACAGTTGGGCTGTGTCCATGAACAATTTGCCTTAAGGACAGTCTTATCTTGCTTCAGTCAGCATAACAGCAATTTGCCACTGTAGTTCATGTCACAGAGCCCATCCTCACTGTAAAGGATTGTTAATTGTCCAGATACATTACTTTGTCCACACTAAGGCTGTCCCATTCAGTTACTTCTCCCTACCATGGATGATACTCCTTTGCTACAAAACAATCTAGACTTTTGGATAGGACATTCAGAACAAAGACAGACACACAATCTGTAACCAAAGCGTCCCATAATGTAGGCTGGTCATTGTTCTTCCTTTTGTTATATACCTCAAGATGTGGGTGTGGCTCCACCCAGATGTGAACATGTATGTTTCGTTGGGTCCCCTTCAAAACATCTAAAACCCATATTATACCATGACCCCCCCAAAACGTGCACGCTGATTGGCCAGCGTGCCCGTTGTAAATCGAGTTATACTAATGGAAAAAGGTCCGGTCGCCCGGACTTTTTTCCATTAGTATAACTTCGTTCAAAAGCTGTCTCGCTATGTTAAATGGGTTTAACATAGCGAGACAGCTTTAAAATAAGCAACGGAGATCTCCGTTGCTTATTTAAAGCTGTCTCGCATGTTAAACCCATTTAACATAGCGAACGGAGAAAGCAAGATCTCCGTTGCTTTTTAGTGTCTCGCTATGTTAAATGAGTTTAACATAGCGAGACAGTTAAAATAAGCAACGGAGATGTCCGTTGCTTATTTTAAAACTGTCTCGCTATGTTAAACTCATTTAACATAGCGAGATTAAAAGCAACGGAGATCTTGCTTTCTCCGTTGCTTTGCTCACAACTCTGATGTACTGCGCAGGCGCATTACATCAGAACTGCCGGATGCCAGACATCTGCGGAAGGGCAGTAAACAGGCATTATACTCTGCCATTATTTAAGAAAAGTAATAGTTTCTTTTCTTAAATAATGTCATATAATAGCAATAACCATGCCTGGGTGTGGTAATGCTAAATTTACCCGGTTGGCTTTGTTTGGTCCCTCGGGCTTCGCCCTCGGGACCAAACCACGCCAACCGTGGGTAAATTTAGCATTACCCACACCCAGGCGTGGGTTATTGCTATAACATCTAATTTCATAACATTGAGACCAGAACATCTAAAACCCAAAACATCTAAAACCCATAACATTGAATTTCATAACATCTAACAGTACAAATCACATGAAAATAACATCCCCATCACATATAATTACACCAAACTACCACTTTTTACTATGTTTCTGTGTGTGGGGGGGGGGGCTTCATACAATGAGGTTAGGAAATTAACTTTTCCCACTGTAGTGTGATCTTAGAGTTGGTATATTTAATTTAAGGGGGGATGTGGGGGTCGGAGACCCCCACATGGGGAGGGTGCAAGGGGTTCTTGCCCCCCTGCAGAAATGTAGTAAAAAGTGTGTTTGGTAGTTTGGTGTCGTTATATATGGAGGGGATGTTATTTTCTTGTGACTTGTAGTGTTAGATGTTATGAAATTCGATGTTATGGGTTTTAGATGTTCTGGTCTCAATGTTATGAAATTAGATGTTATGGGTTTTAGATGTTTCAAAGTAGCCATTTTTTGGTAGGTACGTTGTGCATAACTGCTGCATCTACAAAACACGGATTTCTACCCTGTGGTTGTTCCTAATCACTACAACATCTCAAATGTCATTGCACTGGTGCATATCTATGTTCCTCCTCCTGCCACCATTCCAAGGACCTCAGCACATTCCCATGTGACTGAAGTGGCAGCTTGACCATTACTGCTGGCCCACCCTTTAAGCACAGTCTTTCAACATCTTTTAAAGGTTTGTTACTTACATGCACTGCTAGCTCCGTGACTCCCAGTTCCATGAGTGGCAGGCCGAACCATTTCACAAGTACAGTGGTATCACTTGCTGTTTAGCAACAGAATATTCCACTCCTATATTAACTAAATAATGTTTCCTTATAAAAACTCTCTTCTGCATACTATTCCTTAAAATAAATGTATTTTTAGACTTTCTTGAATTCATTTTACTTTTACAATTTTTGAAATTCATATGAACAGTCCTGCTCTTCCCTGTATTAATAAAACTAGAACTCATTGCAACCAGTGAGGGAAAACAAACCTCATATATAAACTATCATTTATTCTTGATCCATACATTTTTTATAATTCACTATATTTTTACATTTTGAATGCCTGGCTTGTACCAATAAATTAGGAACAAAGGATAAAATATGATTTACATAGTTTTATATGGAGCACATTTCATATGTGAAAACCTCAAACCTCTCATGCCTTGCTGTTTTATAGCATCAAAATGGCAAATGACAGCCTTGTACCAGTAACTAAATCTAGAGAGTAAATACACATCTGTACTTACAAGGCCTTTTCCAAAAGCTGCTGATTTTCCTGCAGTTCTCTTTTCAGACTCTCTACTTCAACCTTCAGCTCGATGTTCTGAAAAAGAGAACAGTAAAAGGTAATAACCACAGGTAGAAAGAGAGAAAAAGATACTCATTTTCTTCTATAATCATACACACTGGATTAGTTTATGCTATAATAGTGACATTCCCAAGCCATGTGACCTGTCATCATAGGTGTTCACCTTATCAGAGATAGACCCCCTTAGGTGCATAGCAGACATTACTTGAGTCACTACATAAACTTAAGTACAGGTTATTCCTCCTTTCTGAATGGGGCAGTTCATGAATTTACTGACAGGTGAAGCAGCTCCAAACACTCTATCACAAACTGCTAAGGAAATGTCATACAATGCAATGCATGCATCTATAGACAGAGAGCTAGATATAGAGCTGTATAACCAAAAGTTTTTTTTCCCACACCGAAATGCCCGGTCAAATCAGAGAATCAGAGTTTGACCTTGTGTTTGTAGAGAATGAAATTTAGGAAGAAATTACAGAGTACACATCTGTACGCATTTTTCAGGGTGCTACTTAAACAATGGGATGTTCAGAGCTCATACAGAGATAGAAGATATGACTGCAAATCTATGCAAAGAAAGAAATGAAACGCAACTTCAAAACATGTGCAGTGCAATCAGCTATGCCCAAGCTGACTCTGAAAATAGTCTTACAGGATCAACAAAGAATAAAAATAATTAAAACTTGTAAATGAGGCAAAACAGCTGCATGCATGCTTTTAAATACCACATAGATAACAATACCAAGATGTTTCAAGAGTAATGTTTCATGCACAAACTGAAGTCAGAGTTACCACATAATGTGACAGTGCCCTGCAACATTACAATATAATTAGGCAAAGGATGTGCAGAATAGCTTAGTTTTTTTTTACTGAATGTTGACCAACGAAGCAATGTAACACTAAATTCTGAAAAGGAGAATTATGAAAGAAGAAAGCACCCCCCCATTCCACAATCACTCACTTTGAGAGTTGAAAATTAAATGTGTCGGTGGATAAGATACCCAAAACACAGACCTAGGTTTCATTACAAACTTGTAATCTGAATGTTCTTATCATGTCTACAAGGATTTTCTGTAGGTATCTCTATCTTACACCTATTTCCAAAAAGACATGCTGCTTGACTGGCTACTCTAATTTTATCCAGCTACACAGCACTTCCCCTACTCTTGTGGCCTGGAGAAGTTAGTGGATCAATTCATGTGTCTAACAAATAAATAAACTAAAAAAAAATAAATGAAACTTGAAATCAGAAGATTTCATTTGAGACAAAGTCTGGAAGTAAATGCTTTCATGCTAACACTAATCTCATCTCATGTCAGAGTTAAAAAAAATAAAACAGGAGGCATAGCATCTAGAACGATTTGATTTTTTTAAGTTATATGTGCTGCTAATGAAGCAAAATCTGTTTGAGTTTGTTTTACATTTGTAGTCTTGTACATTTTTTCAGCAAGAAGTGAAACAAAATTTACCAACCAGTAACAAAATGACCCATTTCAAAACTTATCTGTAATAAAAAGACCACTCAACCTGCTGTCATTGCAATCCACCAATGCCCATACTCATCAGATCATCATCTTCTTTAGGCTGTTCCCATTAGGGGTCGCCACAGCGGATCACCTGTTTCCATTTCTTCCTGTCCTCTGCATCTTGCTCTGTCACACCAACCACCTGCATGTCCTCTCTCACCACATCCATAAACCTTATCTTAGGCCTTCCTCTTTTCCTGTTACCTGGTAGCTTCATACTTAGCATCTTTTTCCCAATATACTCCACATCCCTTCTCAGCACATGTCCAAACCAACGTAATCTTGCCTCTCTGGCTTTGTCTCCAAACCTTCCAACCTGGGCTGACCCTCTAATATACTTATTCCTAATCCTGTCCACCTTCGTCACACCCAGTGCAAATCTTAACATCTTTAATTCTGCCACATCCAGCTCAAACTCCTGCCTTTTTGTCAATGCTACTGTCTCCAACCCATATATCATAGCTGGTCTCACTACCCTCTTGTAGACCTTCCCCCTTTCACTCTTACAGGTTACTCATCTGTCACAAATCACTCCTGACACTCTTCTCCACCCACTCCATCCTGCCTGTACTCTCTTCTTCACCTCTCTTTCACACTCACCGTTACTCTGAACTATTGACCCCAAGTATTTAAACTCATCCACCTTCGTCACCTCTACTCCTTGCATCCTCACCATTCCTCTATCCTCCCTCTCATTCACACACATATATTCTTAGTACTGCTGACCTTCATTCCTCTTCTCTCTAGAGCATATTTCCATCTCTCCAGGGTCTCCCCCACCTGTTCCCTACTCTCACTACAGATCACAATGTCATCTGCAAACATGGGACTCCTGTCTGATCTCGTCTGTCAACCTGTCCATCACCACATTGACTGGGTATACCTTGTAATTGTGATAAAAAAATAACCACAGTAAGGTATTACAATTTGCTTTAAACAAAGATACATTTGCCAGCCTGACTAATGGTTAGGGGGTTTGCCTTACAAACACAAGGTGCAGGGTTTGAGTCTCACAAGGGATAATTGGCTAGGCTTACAATGGCTCGCAAGGGCAGTTAGCTTAGTACTAACCTATGAACCTAAGGTTGATCTTTATAGCAAACTTATTTTCACCTGCAGACCACTGCACTTAGCAATTATATCCACATTGTCGATTAGATGCATATCAGATGTACAATGGTGGTTAAAAAATAGTAATGACCACATAATCATATTTCTAATTTGTTTCACACAAACATAGAGCCACACAAATGTATAGTAGTCTTTCTAAACCAGATCAATGACGGTTTAAAGTGAGCAGACAACAAGAGGATAAGCTATTTTCACAGAGACAGTAGTAAATCTCAGATGACTGGCTGTAATAAAAATAATGACCACAGTAACACATTTCAAGTTTGTTTCACACAAACACACAGTAGCCAAAGTAAAGAATTTAAAATTACTTCACACAAATGCAAAGTAGTCCTGGTAATCCATATTAATGGATGTTAAAATGAGCAGATGACAAAAGGATAAGTTACTTAACATCCACAGACAGCTCTACCCCTACAAAGTAGTTATAGCTACTTTGTTGACTGTGTGCACCTCCAATGTCTGAGGAAAAAATAATGGCTGCTCTGTAGTCAGGGTTCACCGTCTATGTTTAACTGACAACTACTTATTCAGTAATTAAGCTGCACCATTTTATGTGATTCACATCAAATAAAAGTGTGTCCCAGCATTTTCATTTATACATTCTTAAACTTCTTGTAATCCTGTTCTGTTTTGGTAAACACAGAATACCTTGCAAAGAATGGGTCTACCTCTCAGGTAGATGCAATAATAAGGGGAACATGCAAAGACATTGTCTTTTTCAAGTGGAGCTTGGAGACTAAAATGTAAACAGTATTGATGGATGTGTTTATAATACCTTGTATAATGCAAATACACACCAGAAAACAAGACCATTCATACTGCTGAATGTAGTCTCTTAGAAGGTAGTATGAATCAAGAATCAGCACTGAAACACAGAATATCTAGATATGAGGTAAGTCTATGTTTTCAAAGATATTGGGAGTATGATGAACAAAGTCTCCAGCAGAGACCTCAGCTATCACTAGCTTGGAGAAACGTACATATTTTCAGACCTGATTTACCTCTGGACATGTACCTATTTTTGGAGGTATGTCCATATTTTCAGGTTTGATTTACCCCTACACATTTTATGCTTATATTTTCCCATCAGTTTAGTCGCACTGTTTTTTTAAATGCTTTTATGACTGGGATCCTAAATTCCTACTGGAAGCAAGAAGAGTTATGTGCTATTTGGTATTTAGATTTCATGTTAATTAGATGTGCAGATTTTTGGCTGCATGTATCTATTTTTCAAGAACCTTTATTCCTGTTTTCAATGTCTGCAGGTTGAGAGGTGTGCATGTGATACAATACGTACACCTCTATGAACCAGTATACATGTCTTACTTTCACTAACTGCCATATTTACATTGCAAATGTTGATTATTGCATGTTAATAAAAATATTTTATTACACTTTATTCATGTTGCAGTTGTTCAAAGCCAATCTAATTTCCATGCCATTAGCAGACTTCAGAAAACTAGCTTCTAATAGGCTTAGTGTGTTTTTCTTAGAAAATCATGTAACCTACCTTTTTAGAATATGCTTTATAGTGGACTTGTCAGTGGGTGCCCTGATGTTTTGTGACCTCTTACCACCATCACACAGAGGAACGTAAAGTGTTTTAGAACACGAGTACTGAGCCTAGAGTAATATTGCTTAAAAAGCTTGCGCTTATGGAAACTAAACTGATCCCAGGTCTGTTCTGTTAAGTTTATACTTTACTTTCCCCAGGACAGCCATGTGTTCAAAGATCCACATTATATACAAAGCAGTGCTTTATCTTCCTTCATTCAGAACTTTATTTACTGCAGTTTTGTTCACATACATGCTGTTGTTGGTGTGAGTCATAAGTAAATATTTGCATATTAGATACTACTTCCAAGGTAAACTGACAGGACTGTTACATCATGCAAGATAAGTCAGAGTGCAATCTTGTTAAAATTAGTTCATGCACTTTGAAATACTTTGCCTTTTACACTTGTTTATATTTTTTAAACTTACATCAACATAGCTTACAGCAGAATTGACTGCACGTTTTACTACAGTTTATGTTTAATATTGCTTTCTCTTTTTGATTCAGACTACAGGCTGGACAGTGGTCCTTGATTTGAGCCTTCCTGATCAGTTTACATTTAAGACAGATGCAGAAATGTTGTAATATCTTTTACTGCTTTAACACAGGATTAACACCTGATGAGGGGCTCAGTGAAAGCATGAGGAAACTATATTGTAAAATCTATGCTGGGCCAATAAAAGGCATTAGATTGCCTATGAGTTTTATTGCTCGTGTCAGTGGAGCAGCACAACTCCTCTTTTTTATCAGTTAAGCTTCAAATACTTGTCTGCTGTGGTAAAACGACTAATATCTTGCAATAAAATATACTGCTTAAATGCAAAAACTTCAGTGAAACATGTTTGGGACTCCCTACTGAGATGTCGGAATGCCAAGTGCCGACACACTGAAAAATAAAGACCGGAAAAGCAGGAGAAGAGAGAATCTCAAGCATCACTCTTCTCCTTTAAACTTCCTTTTTGCAAGGGACAAACCCCACCTAGCCATGCATTTATATATTCTAACTCTGTCACCACCATACCTTGGAGAAAAGGGAATATTCTGAGAAATGGCCATCTTGAACTTAGTATACTTTAAGTCCATTTTTGTTTTCTTTTTTCAATCTCAGTGTTTTGGGACTCACTCCAGCATGTTTTGACATTTCAAATAGCTACTCATGTTTAAACATGACCCTTCCTCCAAGTCACACTATGTACTGCCAATGTAGTAAGGAAACTTTGCTTATTACCTATGCATGTCTGTTTCATTTAAACCAGTGATAATGTCACAGATCCCAGGAGACATAATACTTTTCATAATGGAAGCTAGAGCTCATTTTAAAATCTAAGAAAACATAACCACTGAGAAATAGAACCGAATCTGGACAGTAACACTCTACTTACAGCAATTTACCTACACCTGTGTTGTGCTAACAGCACACTAACTTGTCAATGGCACACTGACCACTGAATGTTGCTGCCAGCATCCTCCAGTAAGTTACTTGGTGTGAAGCTATGTTATGGGGCCACCCTTCAGCCTAAAAGTTGGAGCAAAAATGTAGTTAAACTGTGCTTCAGAAATGCTCTTGTGCTTAAAGTGGGAGAAACAATGCAACTAAAACTGTGCCTCGGACCTGCTTTTGTGCCTAAATGTGGGAGAAAATGTAGCTACCCAGCTGTTATTCAGAGCTTATTTGGGGCTAAAAGTAGCTGAAACAATGTAGCTAACAAGAGGACTGGTCTTGTGCTTGAAAGCAGGAGAAATAAGGTAGCCATTAAACTGACAGTCACAGGCCCCTGCAAGGAAAAGACTTTTAATCTTACTATGACTGCCCTGCTTCCACAATCCTTTACCAAGCAGTTATTATGCCTACACAGTTATGTGCCTGTGTTTTAATCATGAGAGTTGTATAGCAACCAGAGTTCAAACAATGTTGTTTAGGATTCCAGCCATCACATAAACATCACAAACCAAGACAGGAATGTTTTGATATGCTCTTCTGACCATATTCAAAACAATCCTGTCTTGGTTTGTGATTTGTTGTGGAGTTGACTGCCCCACATCTGATGAAGTTTTACAAACTAAAACGTAATTCAGGACATTAATGTAGAGCTTTGTTTTTGTGCTTTTGTTGTGACATTAAAGGAAGAGAATTCGACTGTCTGTGAGCTTTATTGTACGCCTTCCCAGGTCTACTTTTAATACAATCAGCTTACTTATGAGACAAGAGAATAAATATGTACCTTCTACCATAATCTAAAATAGGTCCTAATGCTATGTGACAATAAATGGTGCCAAAACATGGTTTGAGAAAGCGTGCACACTCCTGGTTGTTTACACATCAGAAGAGATTCTTAGGTCCTTTCTGTAGACTTATCTACAGAGGAATTTGTGGACCAACATTTTGAAAATTAGCAGGCAATGATGAAACTAGTCTGTAGGACACATTTGCCTTTCTGTTCTTTTACCCTTGTCTAGCACTGTGACTAGTACAGTTTCTTCTCTCTCGTGTATGCTGGTCTCTCATAGGGCTGTCCACATTGTTAATCATTACAGAAAATGTACTAAATACAGTTTTCTGCACACCACTTCAGTTAACCCACACCGTTTATTTCCTGCAGTAACCTACTGGTTTCCAACTGCATACAGATACCTGCAGAATAAATTAATAATAAACCTCACATCTCAAAACTAGCTTTAAAAATGTCAAAATACATACATTATCCAAACTGCTACCCTGATCTATACTGCAATCAGAGTGCTGGAAACCATTCATCCCTATCAAATTTCAAGGATAGTTTTTTTTATCATTTTTTTTTCTTTTTTAAAGGATTCAAACTGTCCTGTCTGAGGACAAAACCTTTTTCTGTCTCTGCCATCCTGTAACTACTGAACCACTATTTCCTAACAACCAATTCATTCCCTTTACCTTCATTGTCATAGAACTTTGGGCCAGGGAGGTTAGAGTTAGAGAAAATAGCTATAATCCAGCAGATGTTACTAGAATGTCTTTTGAATGCTTCTTAAACCCCTTTTTCACTGACCAGGAAGCAACATGCTATGGCTGCTGTGTTGGATATTTGCAAGTGTGGACTGTATATAACCTTTGGCAGATTCAAACTCCCTCTTTTATTCCTAATGCAAATGTTGCAATTCCTGGACCTCTCTACAGGTAGAGTTCTTCTGCTAGGACTCTGCCAATATCCTCCATCTGAGATGGGCGAGTTGCCATTGGTCTATCACTATCACCTCTCTCCACAAAGCTCTTTCACCATCCAGGCTATTAATCAAACCCAGGTTGCTTGTGATGTAGTCAGGAGCACAGCCCTATTCCAGCTTACACAGCATTCCTAATGCAAATGCTGCAGTCCCTGGACCTCTCCACAGGTAGAGTTCTTCTGCTAGGACTCTGCTAATATCCTCAATCCGAGATGGGTGAGTTGCATTGGTCTATCACTCTCATCTCTCTCCACAAAGCTCTTTCAACATCCAGGCTATTAATCAAACCCATGTTGCTTGTGATGTAGTCAGGAGCAACACCCTATGCTAGCTTACACAGCACTCCTTTTTCCTAGTCAACATTTCTTTTTCTACAAAATGAGCCCTATACTTGAAAGCCTAACTTAATAGTTTTCCTATCCTAGTCATCTTCTACAGTGCACTCCATTTTAGGGTCGAATGAAATCTCCTAATACTTTCTTTAGGAATTTGTCTCCCTTGCTGTGGCATCATCTGAAACTTTTTTACTGAGGAAAACACAATAAGGCACCTATAACACTTATTATTTCACAACCATTGAGGTTACAAAGGTATTCAGAATTCAAAATTCACAACTCTCTGACTTTGTGCTGTCATATGAAGCTGCATTATTTTCCTTCCCTAGGGCTATAACCATATTAACCGCCTTTTGTAGTCTGAAGGTGAATAAACTTGAAACCATCAGGAGTAACTTCACCATTTAGCTAAGATTTGCAAGCTGGGAACTATAACAGTCTGGTTGAACCACAGAAGGCAAACAGAACCTGAAATGTAGACAGTATTACTTTAGTCTCCGCTGCCGCATTTATTTCTTTATCCTTTTGAAGAACTTTTTACAGACAGTGTAACACATGGGGGAGACAAATATGTACGAATCACTGAAAAAAATAAAAGTTACTGCCATTCTTACTGAGGATTCTAAAACTTGACATTAAACAAGACCATGTTAGCATGCCTGTCCCTGTGAAGGCATTTAAGGATAGAAAATAAAAAAGTGAATTAACAAGTAGCTGGCATGTTTAGACTATGTATAAATTCATGAAAAGATGAAAAATATATATTTTTTTGGTTTCTGCTAGCAATGGTCCTTCACGTACAGTGACCATTGGGTTTAACTTCAGTTGAATGGTTATACTTTAAAACAATTTACAAAAACTCATATCATAGCCAGCTAAGAAAGATAAAGCCCTGAAAGTGAACCAGGTGTGACTGGAGTTTGATTAGTGGATTCGATATCTGCAGGAGCTGGTAGCAGGAAGACTGGAATGCTATGGGGGTTGGCCAGTTTGACTCTCCTGCGGGGAGGAGCATGGGATCCCTGTTCTAGGTTATTCCACGGTGGAGTCATCAGTGCTGATTGCAAAGCACAAAGCAGCACCGTCTTCACGGGGAGAAGGACAGTCTTCAGGAGGTCATGTCACTTGGGAAGACGAGCAATATGCCTTTGGTGATTTCCTTTGCACTCCCAACCCTGGGGCAGCTTGCAAGCTATGTGCAGTCAGGTTATGGACTGAAAGAAAAACCCTTGTTTCACACAATGAAAGCACTACTCTCTAGTCTTTGTCGCTCACCCTGAGAGGTACAAACAGGTAGCAAGGCTTTCATCTGTTGGGAAATTAATGGACCTACACAGGGAGTGGAGAGTGTGTTTAGTGGTCATGAGGGGAAGAGCAAAGAAGATAAAAAAAGAGAAATAAAGACCACACATTCTAAATTAATTACTGATGCAGTTACTATGAAAATGCATACAACACAAAAAATACAGCAATATAATTCAACTATTTATTTCACAAATGTATTAGTCTCCAGTTAATGAATATTAGAATACAGCAATATAAAATGGCCATTTTGCCAACTGAGCCAAAACAGATTTTATCAGTTTTTATAAAAATACACACAACAATTCCTTCAGTTCTCTCCATACATATGGTACAGGAAACTAAAACACTTGTCTCACAGTACATATTAATCAGTGAAAAACAAGATGAAAGCGATCAGGTTATTGGGGTTGCAGCTGGCTCAAAGGGAAGGAGAGTGAGCTTTTCCAATACAAAGTTAAGGTCCCAGGCTGGAGTAGGGGCTCTCCTGGGGGGGGGGTCTTAAATTTTTGGCCCCTCTCAGGAATTGCTTTAGCAGAGGGTGAGAAAAGAGGGGTGGCTCAGTATTAGAATGAGCTGAAATAGCAGAGACATGAATTTTAATTGACGATAAGGAAAGGCCCTTGTGCAGCATATCTGTTAAGTACTGAAGAATATGAGGTAAGCTGGGCACCGTTGTGCCCATCCCCTGAGTCTGGCTTCAGGAACAGTATCTTTTCCACTTTTCAGCATAGGATTTTCTAGTACTAGACCTCCAGAATGACATCTAGCACACCTGCTTACTGAGGGATGCTATTGGAGAGCTTAAGGAATTAGCCAGGCTACAAGGCTCAGGGTTTGAAGCGGAGGGTGCAGGATCTGGCCCACTTGCTGGGACAGCAGGCAAGGGGTCTGAGGCAGGTGTTATGGTTCCAGTAGTGTCAAACTGCACAATAGGGGGTACCAGTGCTGGAGTGGCCAGTCTGGTGCAATCAGTATTGTCCTTGGCTTGTCCTGTTTGATCTTTTGCAGAACCATGGAGAGGATAGGCAGAGGGGGAAAGGCATAAACTGAGAGGCTTTCCCAGGTACAAGACAGGGCATCCCCTTTCCAGGCTTGACTGTGGGAAGTCCTTGTGCAGAATTTGTCCAAGTGGTAGTTCTGATGGGAGGCAAACAGGTCTACCTCTGGAGTCCTCCATTTGTTCCTCAAGAGGTTGAATATTTTTGGTTCCAGTTTCCATTCGTGTGGGTCCATGAGATTTCTGCTTAGGTCGTCTGCCAGTGATTTAGCTTGCCTGGCAGGAATTGAGCTTGCAGATGTACCTGGTAGCTCAAGGCTGTGTTCCACAGAGCCATGGCTAGTCTGCAGAGAGGGTACGAGTGGGTTCCCCCCCTGCTTGTTTATGTACCACATAACTGTGGTGTTGTCTTTACCAATAATTGTCCTGAAAGAATGTGGTCTTTGAAGGCTGTCAGAGAATTCTGTACAGCTAACATTTCTTTTGGTACATCTGTCTCGGGTTCCATTTGCCCGGAATGCACTGCCCTGCTAAGTGAGCCCCCCATGCATATGCTGATGCATCTGTTGTTAGGGTTTGGGTGGCAGGGGGTAGAGTGAAAGGGAGCAGGCCTCTGCCCACCAAAGGAACTCTGTCTTTATACAAGGAATGATAGGAATCATTGATTCCAGGTCCTGAGAATGTTGACACCATAGGCTTTTTAGATACCATTGTAGTTTCCTCATATGGAATTAGTAGAATGCAAGAGGCCATGAACCCCAGGGCTTGCAGAATTTTCCTTGCAGATAGCAGGTCTTTGTGACCAATAGTTTGAAGTAGGTTTTCAAATAAACTTGTTTCTCTGGAGTGAGGAAAGCCATCTGGGAAGTTGTGTTCAAGCTTGCTCCCAGGAATACAATCTGTTGGCAGGGTACTAGGTGCGATTTATTTTTGTTTATGGTGTACCCCATTGAGGTTAGAAGTTTCTTTACAAATGCCAGACATTTTAATAGCAAGTCCTGGCTTTCTGCCCGAATCAGACAATCATCCAAGTATGGGCATATTTGAATTTTTCTCTGCCTGCAAAATGCAATGATAGGAGCTAGACACTTTGTGAATACCCTGGGCACAGTAGATAAACCAAAAGGACATGCAGAGAACTGATAGTGCATGGAGCCTGCCCTGAAGTGTAGGTATTTCCTGCAAGATTTCCTTATTGAAATGTGCAGATAAGCTTCCTTTAAGTCTAAGGTTGCCAACCAGGCATCTTTGCCTAACATAGGAAGCAGCTGTTGAAGTGTTAGCATTCTGAATTTTGGGATTACCAGAAAGGTGTTTAGAATAGAGAGGTCCAGGATAGGATGCCAGGAGCGGTCTTTTCTGGGTACCAGGAAAAGTCTTGAATAAAAACCTTGTCCCCTTTCTTCTGCTGGGACAGATTGAATAGCCCTGATACTTAAAAGAGAGAGAGAACCTGCTGTTGGGCCTCTGCCCACTGATTTGGGGGTAGGTCTGGCCAACCATTTGGCGTTGGTAGTGTGTGGAAGTGGAATCAGTATCCTTGGGAGACTATGCTCAAAACCTATTTGTCCTGGGTAATGAGTTCCCAGTTATTTGCATGCAGGGTGAGCTTTCCTCCTAAGGGAGTAGGTAGTTGAGCAGGGCTTGGAAGGGTTAAGGTTAAGTCATTGTGCCATTTTTCTGTAGGGTGGGTGTCTTACTACTCCTTTCTTTGGAAGTGGGAGCCCCCCACTGCTTAGGCATGTGTGTAGCCTGAGACTTTAACCTTGGTGGTCTGCTGTTCCTGGGTTTGGACTGAGAAGGCCTGGAAGAGACTCGAAAGGACCAGTTCTTTGAAGGACAATGCCTACTAAAACTGGGAGGCTGTACTTGCAGGAAATCTTTAACAGTTTGCATAGATTTAGCTTTTTCCTCCATCTTTTTGAGGATGACTTCTGCTTTGTTGCCAAACAGGCGGTCTTGGTTTAAGGAAGCAGTCAGTAATTTAGCTTTAACATGATCTGGCAAGTTTTGCTCCTTAAGCCAAGCATGTCTTCTAAGTACAGACCCAGAGACTGCAGCTTTGCAAGATGCTTCTAAAGAGTCAAAACCACATTGCAAAGTATGTTTACAAACTTGTTCTGCAGAATGCATTAAATCCTGTAATTCTTTGTGTTCAGCATAGTCAGGAATGAAAATAATTTTCTGTTTAGTCCCATAATATGCTGCTAGTACTTTAACATATGAAACTGGCAATTTAAAGCCCTAATGGCCAAAGTAGCAGAAGTGTATACCTTCTTACCCCATCTGTCCAAAGCTCTAGAATCTTTATCAGAAGGGGTAGGATTTTTGGCAGCAGTAGCCTTAATGCCCTTTGGTCCTTGGGAAATGGTCTCTGGATCCGCAGTAGGATTCTTGAAGAGGAATTGTGAGAGTCAGGTACTCTTTAATACTGGTCAGGTTTTCTGGGAGCTGGATGTAAAGTGTCTAGAGAAAGGCTAGATTCCAAGAAAGCATCATCTACAATGTCTAGAACAGGAGGGATAGCTAAAGGCCTGTGTTGAGGAAGGAGTAAGAATTCCCTGAGCCTCTTTATGGAGTCAGAGTAATCCTGGCTTTTCCAGCGGAAATGCTCCCTAAGAGTGAGCAAGGTTTCACCAAAAGAAAAATCCTCTGGAGGGGAAGCAGAGGGAATGGAATCCTCTGCATCAGAATCCTCATAGGTAGATGAGGGCAAATCCTGGTAATCAGAAGAGATAGAAATATCAGATTCCTGATCAGAAGAATCACAAGGAAAATCAGTTCTAGGTCTCTTAGAGGGGGAAGGCTGGCTTCCCCCAATTAAGGTAATAAGGTCTTCAGCCATTCTAAGCATTTATTTTTTAGGCATATGGGCCTGAGCATGCAGTTTGGACATCGGTTTTCTAGGCGTGGTGTGAGTTTTAGGCCTGGATGAAGAAGATGGCATCGGACTAAAATGCAAGTCTGTAGGCCTGAATACACCCTCATAAGCCAGTGCCTGCACAGCGGCTCTGGAGCCATCCAAGGTAGAGACATCCGCAGGTTCCATAGTCGAAGAAGCATCTTGCAGCATACTGGACTCCAAATGGGTCTCAGTAGAGGCCTGCGAATCTGAAGTAGCGGGTATCAGGGGCAGCGAAAGCGCCTCACTGAGTACCAGCGGGCTGGCAACTAGCTTAATGGAAGCATCGTTGGCAGTTTTGGACCTATGCTCTCTGTCTCGGTCTTTATCCTTATGTTTTTTCGGAAGATCGGTAGTCGGATGGCTTACCGAAGCCATTTCAAAGTATGGATACCGAGTACCAAAATAATCTGCTGCAAATATAGCCCAACAATGAATAGTTCGGAGGTCAAACAAGGCACAAAACTAACACCAAGGGACGTCATGGTCTGGGCCTAAGCAAGGAATGCAGTACAAATTAAAATCTTTATGGGGTATTTGCTTTCCACAGGTAAGACAATTGTTAACTTTTACTGACATCGGTTGGAGCAAGAAAAAAGATCCCCAATGGGGTACTTATCTTTTTTTGAAGACTTTATTTCTGAAACTTGAAAAATGAAAATTTCAGGAGTCTGCCAACCGGCACTTATGAACTGTTTCTGCTTCGGGCACCGCACGGCAAGAAAGACTGATGTAATGGCGTCGGCTGCATGTTTTATACCCCTGACGACCTGATATCATGGAAGAAGAGACAGCATCTGATGCAGGAATCCAAGACTCTGGTATTCAGGCCAGCTGAGGGCTACCTGCAGGCAGATAACCCAAATGTGATGACTGCAACAGTGAAACACAAAGAACATCCAATCATTAAAAGGAGATACAAACCAATCAGATCAATGTAGTAGGTCGCGTGACTTTAGCACCCCACCTTATTTAGTTGCACCAAATTTGCTAGACCCCAGGACTCCCACAACAGTCATTCATAAAGTGACAGGAGCCTCACTTGATATAAAAGAGAAGGCCATTGGCCTCTCCATAATATCTTATGTGTCACTAATCCTTCCAGCAATGTAGGGTCATTTTTAAACCTGCATTACCAAGATCCTAGATGACATCCTGCTACAGGACCAGTGGACTTGTTTATCAAGGAGACCTTACTTAACTTTGGTCAGAATCTAGTCAACAATGTTAAAAAGTCCTATGGCGTACATCCAAATGGTACAGGGGCTGGTCACCTCTGATGCTGGTTATCAGCATCTAAACAGCAACACAACCACAAAATGATCTTCTTTAATGTTAAAACTAACCTAGAATTCCCATCAAACTCCAAACCTGTTAAGAACTTTGCTAATGCCAGTTACCTCAAACTAAGTAACAGCTTATTAAACTTCCAAGTCTCTCTGAACCCAGATGACAATGAGGACTATTCCAAACTGTACAAAAAAACACTGTGCTACCGCATTTGTAGCTGCACAGAGGAGGCTGTACCTGTCAAGGGTCAAACTTCGGATTACTGGCAAAAATAAACCACCCTGGGTGACCCCTAGCATAAACAGACTATTCAACAAAAGGAAAAAAAATCCTCTCCAAAGCCAAGAAGAAACACACAAAACAGCGCAAAAAGGCACTCACTTGTATAAACAAATAAATTAGACAGCTGGTCAAATTTTCCAAAGCAAACTATGAGGCAAAGATAGCCTCTTAGGTGAAGGATAACCATAAGACTTTTTTTTTAATGATGTTCATAACCTGAGGGGAAATGCTCAGCAATGTGCCAAGTTAATCATGAATAGCAACATTTACACCAGCCTGAAACTGTAGCAAACCTACTGGCCGACAAGTTCAGTTCAAACTTTTCCCCCTGTCTCTTCCTACCACACTCAAAGAAATACTCTCAACCATCCCCCTACCAGTCATTACAAAGGGACAGGTCCTTAACTGCACACACAAAAGCGAAAAAACACAGCCTCCATGGGTTCCGTTAATATTCCAAGATGCTTCTTAAATAGCTTCAAACAGAATCTATCAGGGCCACTACAAACCCTCTTTAATCACAACCTCTGAATGGGCTTTCTTCCAGAGGAATGGAGGACTGTAACAGTCATCCCTCTGCATTTGGGGGCCCCCATCAACTGACCTAGGGAACTACAGCTCTATAAGCTTAACTGGTCTTATCTGCAAGATCATGGAGAGAATCATTATAGACCTGATCAATAATGACATATGAAGTCTCCAGACACTGGGCCAGACCTAATTTGGCTTTGTCAAAGGAGGTCTTGCTCACTCAATCTGGTAGAATTCTTTGAGAAGGTCATCAGGGTCATGGATGAGTGTAAAACGGTACACACCACTTATCTAGACCTCTCCAATGCTTTTGACACAATCACCCACTCGGGGATCATAGATAATCTTGCTGAGTTAGGCATAAACCCCTACACATCATCAGATAGATAGCAAACTGGCTTACTGACAGGACGCAAGTTGTCTGAATAGATGAAGCCACCTCTGATAAGAAACCTGTTGCCTGCGGTGTCCCACAGGGCTCAGTGTTGGGATCTCTCCTGTTTGATATATATTTCTTTAAAGTTAAGGCCAATATTGGGGTCCTCTGGCTCAACAAGTTTGCAGACTGTAAGCTGACAGCAATCATTGAATTCCCTAATGATGCTGACATCCTACACACAGGCCCAAAATAACAAATGACTGGTGCTAAAACTATGGTCTGAGACTGAATGCTAAAAAAATTGCAATCATACCCTTTCGTAAATCAGATATATCTGCAAATTTTAATATTGATAGTACACCCCTAAAAGCAGATCCTGTGGTGAGGGACCTAGGAACACAGACAGATAGTGACCTAAACTTTGACCACCAGGTGGTTACAGTAGTGAGGAAATCCTTCTGTGTGGCACAACTTATAAGTAAAGGCATAAAATCAAGATCAAAAGAAGTCATAGTGCCATTGTACTCGGCCCTCATCAGGTCCTTAATAGAGTACAATATTCCCTTCTGCTTGTACTTAACCAGGCACTTATACCAACTGGAGTGGCCCACTAGTATTCTCAATACAAAAATACAAAGCATAAGACACGTGTGTTATGCAGACCGCCTAAAGGCCCTATCCCTTTACTCCATATCATATAATTTAATGAAAGGTTACATATGCCTGATCTACAAGACATTCTCTGATCCAGCCCTGATGAAAATGTTACAAATTCACAAGAAATTATACCAGGGTTGTGTGTTCCATGGGCCTGAACATTATTTGTGGCATTAACAGAACTTGCGGGAGAGACAGATTCATGTCCTAAAGGATACGTCATTTATAGAAAAAAACTTTTCAACTTCGTAAAACAAAACCCGTCCCTCACTCTCTTCAAAAGGAAGTCATCTGCAGACTTGGTTAACTGTAGGTCAGCAGTACTGGTATGAGGTCTAAGAACTAGATGTCAAATAGGAGAGGGCCCAAAACTGAGCTTTGGGTTACACCACTAGTAACTGTTTTGCTGTCAGAAGTGGTACCTGCTACCCTCTAACCACATGGTGTCTATCAGACAACAAGCTAACTATTCATCACATACTATAAAGATTCATACTCAGATTAAAAGTCTATCAGTAATGCTTGCATGGGGAATAGTGTCAAACACCCTGGCCAGGTCTAGATATGCTGTATGTACTGCATAACCACTATCTAATGCCTCAATTACTTTTTCAAAGAAATAAACGAGGTTAGAGAGGCAGGACCGTCCTTTGATAAAGACAATTGATGAGAGTCCACGGTTAAGAGATTTTTAATGTCCAGATTAATGAAGTCGCAGATAATGTACTCCGTAGCTGCATATATGTGGCTAGTCTGACTAATGTGTCTACAGGTATCATGGTGTGGGCGGTTGGGCTACCTTTGTGCAATGGTATTACAATGTCTATCTTCCAGGCTTCAGGAATGTAACCAATGGAGAGGCTTAGATGGGTTCAGAAAGGCCATATTATGCACTGACAATCTGACACCCCAGTATGTTAATAGGGTCCATGGATGAAGTATTCTTAGCTTTTGAAAGAGTTGAGATAACTTGTTCCATAGTATCTAAAGGGGGTGGCTGGCACTCTGGGACCTGTGGAATAGCTATAACTATGGGTGGAACAAAATTTCTACTAAATTAATTAGCTAGGAAACTAGCTATTTCATTTGGGTCAGAGAGTGTAGTATTGTCGTAGACTAGCTTCAAACACTGTTTGGTGTTCGTTCTTAACTTCCTGTAACAGTTAAAAAATTATCTGCAGTTATTTTTGGTTTTAGTAACTACTTTAATTTCATACTCAGCTTTGAGTTTCCTAATGGTTCCCTTAAGCTCATTGTTAGTTTGCTTAAGTGTGCTCTTAAAGTAGGTGGAACATTAAGCACTTTGTTATAAAGCTTATTTATATGGGTATTCCACCACAGCGGCTTGTTTTTAAATTTCTCGTTATATTTGATACAGAGAGGGACCACCTTATCAGTACAACGAGTAGAGGTCAAAGGCAGAGGTAGCAGTTTTAGTAGCATCCTTCATAGGAGGATTTACATCAGAATGTAATTAACTCATCAAGCAACTGAAGAAGGTTTGCTTTTGAGAATACCTTAAACACAGAGCTATTTACAGGGGAAGCACCATCAGCTTTAAAGGAAAAGGTCACTAAATTATTTTGTGATTTAAGGAAAAGGTCACTAAATTACGATGTGATTTAAGGAAAAGGTCACTAATTACGGTGTGATTTAAGGAAAAGGTCACTAAATTACGGTGTGATTTAAGGAAAAGGTAATTAATTACGATGTGATTTAAAAAGACATGATACATGTGGAGCTGTACAAGAAGTGGTCCTGTTTGTGAGGACCAGATCTAGAATACTGGGGCCCCTAGTAGGACAGGTAACTATTTGTGAAAGTGGTATTTATAATGCTAAGGAAGCGCTGGGTATATGCCAGCCATTGGCAGTGTAGGTCAGCCAGTTTACTAATGGACATTTGAAATCCCCAGTAGAAAGGTCTTGGGTTTAATGGAAATTTCAGCCAATACATTAAGATAGCTGTTGTGCTCAGAAGGGGACATAGAAGGTGTTCTATAGCTTGCTATGAAGTGGTAATTAGTCTTATTTAGGGTGACTTAGACTTCTAGTTCAAATCTACAGCCACATTAATGTGTTCCAGATTTGAATATACTAGGATGGAATGTCCATCAGATGGATTCTACCCAAAAAGGCAGTATGGAGACAACAAATGCATTTGGCTAGTATGCAAAATCCTTGGAAATACAGGTGCAGGCCATCCACGGCAAAGCAGGAAGGCTCGTCAGCCATTTCATCCCAAGATGACATAGTGGATCCCCCTAGAATCACACCAACTGTACAGCCAGTTATTAAAGCCAATTATCTTGTCGTTGAATCTTTGCATCTTTCTTGGTGATGGTAAAATACCACTCAGGACCAGTTTCTTTCCTGCCTCAGACACATGCATGGCAAGCTCAATCATATCCTTCTGCATGTCCCTCTGGGTAGAGCATCGAAGGTCAGTCGTCCCTAAGTTGACCACTATCAGGTCGTAATTATATTTGACAGGATGGAGGAATCCATGCGACCTTGTTGCATCATCCTGGATCCTGGCACCAGAAAGGCTGCTGTCACCCTATTCTTGTCCAGCCTGGTGAGTGTTGTGTCCATATGCCTTACAATAGAGTCACCTATTACTAAAACATTATCATGGTTTGATGCAGTGCCAGTGGACCATAAGGGCTTTCAGTCTGCACAGGAGCAGTCTGTGGAGGTTACTTGAATTTGATGTGGTTACAGGATTCTGACTTTGAGACCTTAATTGCCTATATGGGTTGTATTTTTATACAAGATTGGGGATTGCTGGGCATTTGTTTGGCTTATATATGATACTATGAGCAATTTTAACTTGTGTGAAAGTAAGGCTGCTTTGTCATTCTTGACAATGGTACTGTAGTATTGTTATACAATTGTGGTAATTATTTGGTTAACCGACGTCAAGTCTGGCAATTTGGCAGTTTGTTTGCAGCACTTCTCTAGTTTAACTGTTTTTCTTTCTTTTTTTTTTTTGTTTGGGCAGTGGTGATATTATAATTGGTAACACATACAAAAGGCCTGGGAGTAGGAATAAGTATGCTCTTTGTAGCTTTGCCAGTTGCATGAGGATTTGGATTTTTATAGAATACTGCCCTCAAAATTCACCCCTAATTTAGCACCCCTTTCCTTCATGAATAGGGGAATCAGGTACATGCCCCAAGATACCCTTGCTCAGCCTAGCTCCATGTTATTTGTATGTAAAATATAAGGGCTAAAACTACCATGAGAATGTAAGGCTGGGTGTTTTTAATTTGTTGTCTACAATTATGTCTAGCTATTTGGAGTGGTTGACATCTGCAGCAGGAGTTTTGTTTAATGATACTATTCAGTGATCTGAAATAGTTCTGTGTCATTTGTCAGTGTAAAATATGATTTGTGCTTTTGTCATTTAGTACTACTTGGCATTCATTTAGATATTGTTTCTAGTTCACCGAACGATTCATGTGTTACTATTTGGATTTGATTTGCTAAGCATAATGACTTTAAATTGTCTGCTTATTGTACTATTGTTTTTTTTTCTCCTAAAGAATTAAATTTTTTTTATTTTGTCTCCAGGATGGCATGTCTGAGCTATGACAGACCCTTTTCAGCAGGGTCTCGGAGAGAAAAACTCATAGTACAGAAGTTAATAGCAACAGTTAGATGATGCAATAAGGATAAATACAAAGAGTAAAAACAAAGAACTGGGAAAACAGACATGTATGCAATCAAAAAAATGAACAATTATACAATAAATGGTATAAATGTTATGTAACATAACAGTATAGTACATTGCACAATAAGAACAAGCTGGAGGATCTGGAAAGAAAGGAAAATATTTAGGATCTATGCCAAAAAGACAACGCTAAATGGATGAGCAGGTATCAGGATTAGTTTTTGAGAGAGAGAAGATATACCTTGAGGAGGACAAGTACATCAGGAGCTGGCTGAAAGGAGAGGCAGTTGGTGTGTAAAGTCTACGAGAGCTGCGGTGGAAAGGGTTTAAGACAAGTTAAGAGGAAGAAGTCTGAAGTAAATGGAAGAAAACTGGGTAACACAACTAGTACATAAGCAGAATGTTAATTCTACTAAAGGTGTGGATCCAGGTAGTTGACTAGTTAGTAGAAGTGTAAGTTTTACTTTTAGGTCTTATCACAGGGGCAGTTTCATGCAGTAGTTGGGTATGTTTTTAGTTTCTGAGTGGAAACTTTGTGGCTCGTTTAAGATGTAATTTTTGATGGCATTGAGTTCCATAACTGGGTTACATGAAGTAAGTAAACACAGTCACCATAATGGTTATTTTTTGATAAATATGTTATATAGGAGTGGTCCTAATGCGGATCCTTGGTGCACTACTGCTGTGACACACAGATATGAAGAGTAGGTCTATCATCAGACGGCCTAGTATGGCTGGCTAAGGTCGCTCCTGTGTTATCTTATAGTGTTAATCGTCATGTCTAGTTTGTCATGTTTATGTAGCTGCAAATCACACATGATGGTGTTTAAGGCTTTTGACAAATCTAGGAAGAGAGAGAGAAACCATTATTAAAGCGTTGGTTTCTGTGCTGACGTGCAGTATTCAGAAATTTTACTAGTGCGGTACTAATACTATGGCCAAGTCAGAAACCATGGTGAGTAGCACGCTGGTGACAGTAAAATGTTTGTTAGATGCCCCATGATCTGTTTTTGAATGCAATTTTCAAATGTTTTTTTTAAATGGAAGATAAATCTTCTACTGGCCTGTAGTAAGATCTAAATAAGTGCCACCTTCTTGTATTGGGGTTATAAATGACATCATAGACCTGTTGATAAGAATTTTTCTGGGTAAATAACTGATCAGGTGTGATGCATAAACATTATGGTGGGAAATTACTTGGTGTTACATTAGTTGGTTTGAGTTTTTTTTTTTTATTTGGTCTGTGAATACAAGGAGGTTAAAAGAACCACGGTAGTTTTCATTATCAATTGATGTGGGCATAAAGGATTGATGGTTTAGCATTAAGTGACTATTACAAATGTAATTTTGTATTCCAGTTTGTACAATAATGAATTTTGTCCATTTTCTTTACTTGGTTTCATCAGGTAGTTGGTGGCATTCCATGAGTCTTTTGGACCATTTTTGTAAGAGTACAAGTTATGGTATAGTAGTAAGTTTTCTTGTCTTTTTCTACATTCCTTAGAGGCCTATACTGTTCTAGAACTGGCACGGTTTGTTGATGTTTCCAAAAGTTTCCAATATTCTTGTTTCCAGAACGGAAGCAGCATGCAAGAGAAAGCCTAACCTCTCCACTTCTGTTTATTCCTAGACCCCATATAGCACCAAAGATCCCATCGTCCAGAATTCATGTACTGCTATCCCATTGTTCAGAACCTCATCCTTGTATTTCACAGCTGCTTCTCCAATCTCTTGCATTTGTTCCTTGTTCTTTCTGTCAGTAAGCTCTTCTCAAACCGCAAACTCCTTCCATCAGACTACATCCTTCTCTTTAACCATGCCACTCAGCTGCACAGATTCACTCTCTGGAGATAAAGGAACATATCTGGAAAATTCTGGAGATAAAGGAACTTATATTTACATAATTCTATCACATTTAATGCTGGTCCTACTAGCCATTTTTCCAGCTGAAAAGTAAAAACACTCATTTCCAATTTCCAGTGCAGCTAGTTCTGCTGCACAGATTCCAACTGACTCAACCTGCAATGCAGAGTTTCAGAAAAGCATAATACTTGCTACAGTCTAGAAACCTCTGTTGCAACAGTACAAGGGTTTCCCACAGTGTTTTGGTCAAACACTTCCTAATCATTTTAATTACTGCTTTTTGGTCTTTCCTGAGAGGAGGTCATCTGCCAAGTGCAATATGCTGGGCCAACAAAATGAACTACATAAATAAATTCTTCAACTCCACAGAGCTGTAAACTCACGAAGAGGGATCTGCAAAACCAGCGTTGCACCAAGACCACTGAGCCACAGAGCAGCAGTCACATCTTTCGGCCATATAGCACTATAAAATGTTTTCAGGGTGTGGATTTGGTCTTATGTTTTATTTTCTGAAAAAGAATCAAGTCTGAGTGCTGCAAAACTTCACTCTTGCTGTGTCTTAGGAGTGCCCAATCGTCTCCTTGGCTGGCTTTCAAAACCAGCTCACTAAGGAACTGTCCAGCATAATCACTGTGCAATTAAATGGCCAGATTTTGCTCAACCTCCACCCGCACCAGACATAAGTACAACTGGAACATCTTCATTATGAAACTACTGTAATTGCCACTGCATTTCTTTTTTCACAAAACAGGATTTCCTGCTTTACTTTTTTTCTCATCTCTGCATATCACTTTATTCTTTATACAGTAAATGCTTGCTGTCAGTAATTCCAGTGCAGCAAAGGCACTGTCTGGCTTAATTAAATGCTGTGTCCACTCCCTCCTGTCATGCATCTCAGAGTGCTTGATTCAGAAATGTTCTTAGATTACAAATTGGTCACTTTTTTTCTTACAAATACTTCCTTATAAGAATAAAACATTTTCTGAATGAGACTACTTATGGATCATAGGTCCAGTTTAATAGTGGAATTACTAGCAGTACATGTTTTTTTTTTTTTTTTTACTACCTCCAGCTATATCTACGCTAGCCTTAACAGGCTAAATATATTCATAGGATGCTACAGGTAGCTAATGCTTTGGCCAGAATCTATTAACACCTATCTATGGGCAATGGAACAGCTCTGCACATACAGCTAGTTACGGAGTGCTTCATATGTGTCCACTAGCTGCAACGTACCCTGGGACGTTCTGTAGCATTAATATAATTATAAAGCTAAGCAGATGTTTCCTAAGGTACATATAACTTTGTGACAAAACCACAACTACAAAAAAAAAAGGCCTTACTTTAACTCCCCATTTTATAAACAAATATACGTATTTTGTTGGTGTCGCATGGCAACACAATAATTCAGTTTATCTGGCATCTTTTTCCAGTTCAGCAGCCAACAGTAATGGGAATTTACATGCAAATACAAGGTAATTGTGATATCAGCAAACAAAGTTGAGTATAAACATGCCTCTTTTCTTAGCTTCAGCTGTTCTCCATGTGATACAGTAATGGCTGCCACTATGAAAAGATCAAGGCTTTTTCAGAAGGTTGTTTCTATTTATATTTCTTGTTTCAGCCAGCAGGATAAGTGGTCTTGATTTACAGTCATGAAACAGATACAGAGTTTCTGGTTTCACATTTAAAACCGTGCGCAGTCTCTCAGGCTGCGAATGTTAGCATGTGTCAGAGAGTCAAAAGCCACATCAATCTAATTGGCACAGACGTATTCTCTACTCTGGCCTTACAGCAGGGCGATCAGATCAGCCGCACATAACTAAGCCTCTGGGGAGGCAATCTATTAACAGGCAAGCATATTCATCACACTGTTTATCCTATGCTGAAAAAAGGTTATTCTTTACTTTACAAATGCCTGCCTGCATGCAATTCAGTGCTCTTCTGCAGCCAGCAAAGGTGTGAAAAACACTGACCTGGTAAAGCTACCATTTCTCAACTGTTTTACTTCTCTGTCTCTTATTGAAAAAAAATGCATTGAGTGGGAGGATGGCATAATGGTTAAGGTGTTTACCTTACAGACACAATATGCAAGGTTTGATTCTCACATGGGATTAATTGGCTAGGCTTGAAATGACCCATAAGGGCAGTTAGCCTAGTACTAATCTATGAACCTATGAGTGTCATTAAATTCATATGGAAGTTTAGCTGAGTCACTTTTCTTCCAGAAGGTGCATTTTGTGGCTGCAGTGTATACACTGGGAGAATATTCCCTCAAATATTCAATATGTTTCCCTGCTTAGTTTGTAAACAAAATACAATAAATGCTTAGGCTTTTATTTCTTTTTTTTTTACTGACATAAGAGAAGTTTTTCTTGCCGATTCAGCTAAGGCATGACCCAACGCCACAGGGGCATATTCAATACTTACATGAGTAATTTGACCAAAGAGCTATTATGTTTTTGTGAAGTGAAAGGGAACTGGAGTATCCAGAGAAACTCAAAGAAATGGGAAGAAAATGTAGATTCTCCAAAGTGACAGACAGTCACAACTGAACCCTGAACCACAATGTTGTACTTAGGGGTCATTAGGTCTTAAATGCAAATTAAGGTGCATATGAACAGTATGAAACTGGCAGACTCTGTAGCGAAAGATAACACCCAATATGTGCACGTATTTAGAACCAGTATTACTGTCTCGCATGAAAAAACACCTTATGATTATTTAAATTCTTTGCTCCACATTTATCAGTACTTTTCATGTAGTTGTTAGAGATGTGTCTGCTAGCTTTATTTTGCTTTAAGAATTTAGGGTAATCCTGTAAAACTGGTCATGGTACATGAAATGCAAAGCTGTTGAAATCGCAGCACATGCAACAGATGCATTAGCATTTCTAAGCAAATTACAAGACTAGACATGTAGCAGAAATAAGTCTTTTAACAATCACGTCTAAAGGTATGAAAATACCTTTGTTTTTTATACAAAAACCAAAGGTCGTTTCGTACCAGTGCATTAAAAAAACATTTTTTAAATATTGCTTCTGAACATGGAAGAATAAATATAGTAAACCATGTTTATGGCATTAACACTCACAAGAGAGCTGGAACCTGGAATGACATAAGCGCTCCCTACCCTCCTATGAAGATTAATGCAGTAAGCACCACTTACTTCATTTATTCATACATGTTCAAAAGCAATATTTAAAACTTAATATTTATTTAAAGCCTTCAAAATGCACTTTTCTTTTCATGCAAAGTGTTTGCAAACACAAATATGAATGCAAATACTTTTTATTTGAAAAGAAAAGTACATTTCACTCCTTTAAACATGGTCTTCAAAGCACAGACTAATAGTGCTGTAAATGGAAAAGCTGCATCTGAATTCCAAAAGCTCTGAAAATAAATGCAGTGCTTCAAACCCTCCAGTATATTTCCTTTGAGACATAATAAGCAAACACGTGCTGTGAGGAATATATTTGACTATAGACTACATTCCTACACATGGGTAACTAAATAAAGAAGAAATTCAGATCATCAGAAAGTCCAAATATAACCTAAATTATATCGGCAATAAACTGGAATTTAAAATTGGAAAACTTAAAAATGCTGTATCATTAAGTTCAAAGAAGAAACCTATTACAGAAGTATTTCTGAGTTAATTTAATCCTCAGTACAAACTGGTTGTTTGGCTTAAATATAGGCATTGCTAAATAAGTTAGAAATGGCAACGGCCACTGTTAATTGTTTTCCTTTTATATATTAATCTGCCTTTTATTGCAGCAAGTTTTTCCTGAATTCTAACAGCACTGGCTCATAGGTACTTAATAGACTATTGATCTGTGAGGATCTTAAGAAGCCTAGCTTTACATTCCCATGGTACTTTTTTAACTCTGATGTTGTGTGTACAGATAAAGGGACTGGCAGAAGAAGGCTATATTGGGACATATACATGTTACCCCTATCCATGACAGACAAGGGTGCTAAATAGAGGGTGGATTTGCAGGTACCATCTAATAGTCTAAAATAAGTACTTTGCATTTTCTGGAGTTGAAGACAGATCCATAGAAATGGAATTTTCTGTGATACACAACTATCCATTCATCATGTTTTACTTATGTTGGATTACTGGTGCTGAGCCAAGATGAAAAGATGTGGTTTAGCAATTCCTTCACTGAGCCAAACATAAGAAACAAGTTGCTATCCTCTGCTAAAAGCCATGTTTTGAATATTGTCAGGAAAGAATTCAACTGAATGTCAAAGAAAAATGGGGGGTATTAATAAAAAGTCGTTTTGAAAAAAAAAAAAGAAAAAATGGGGGGGGGGGGCTCAGCAGTTCCAATTATGTGGAGCTTTCATTCACCTTTTGATGGAGAATGTATAGTGGATGCCATTGGTAGTACCATGGTGACATTAATGAAATGTCAGAATTACAAATTGCGTCTTTCGGCTTTTCCCGGTTAGGGGTCGCCACAGCGGAACTCCGGTCCACTAATGATTGGCAGTAGAGTTTTACGTGCTGGCTTGCCGGGCCTAAAGCACAACCTTCAACGAAGGAACGCCCATTTACACATGTCGCCACACAGAAGACGCTCTAACTGAGAATCAAACAGGCAACGTCTAACTGTGAGGCGACAACGCTACCGCAGCACCACCACAAAACTGACAAAATTTAGAAAGAAATTATAAGTGTGAGCATATTAGAAATAATGACAAAATGGAAGAGTTGGAAACTATTCTCACTGGGCATTCAGATGATATGCAAGTTTTGCAAAGACTGGAAACAGAGCACACCTTGAGACTGACAGAATTAAAGGCTCTACAAAAAGTAGTAAAGAAAAACTGCAGGAAATAGAAGACGGAGAAGGAATGGAAGAACTTGTGCTCATTCCTAAAGGAGTAACTAACTTCATGAATAGGAATATCAAAAGAGGAAACACTGTTAGATGACACACATTAGATTTCTGTTCCAGCCAAAATCTATCAACAATTGCCTCGACCCTTACTAATAAAGGTACAAATTTTCATCTAAAGGAAGAAATACTCGGCACACTATGGAAGAAGGGCAAGATGCCATTAATACAGGAGAAGAGGGTCTGTCAGGACACGAGAGTACCCATAGATTGCGATTACTTCACTTGTACAAGACCAAAATGAAATAAGTTTATACAATAAATAAGGCAGTGCAGAAAACCTGGGCTTAGATGTAAACTATTTTATCCATTTACTTTGAAACTATTTTTTTTTTTCACTGGCATCAAGACTTTTCTGAATCCTGATGCAGTACTAGCAGATCTGGACTCAGTTACTCAAAACCTTTCCACAGACCATGAAGTGGAGCATCAATCTGAGGACAAAGACTGAGGGGGGAAGATGATCAAGCAGAGATGACCAGTGAAGCAGTCTGCCCTATTTAGGGAAAAATGGAAGAAAAACAGAGAAAGACGGAAACATTCACAAAGATGGTGACAGATGCAATGAGGGTGAAGTGATTTCAGTGGAAACTGAGTAAGGTGAAATAAATGTTAGCCATAGGGCTCTAGGATCATTAATGAGGTGAGCAGAAGGTAGAAATGAGATATACTGTAAACTGAAAACTTACTGCAGGCAGTAATGGAAACATCTTGGGAGGAAGGGACATATTCTAAGGGGTGAAATAAGCACGATCTCCCACTGAACTGAAGGAAAATACTGATCACAAACTACTATTTTTGTCTTTCAATATGTATATAGTTGGGTTGATAAATGTTATGGAAGCTGCTCTCTGTCTTTTACATAGGTAGAAATGAGTGCAAAGTCAGGGGAAAAGAAGTGAAATGCAATCATTCCAACTCTATGGCTTTAAAAGGAGGAACTGAAACACCATGAACTAAAATCAAAAGATGCAGAATACGAATAACCAAAGCCACAAAATGTCTTGAAGAATGCCAGCAAGCAAGATATTATAAAATAATTGGATAGTATTTAGGCACAGTCATTCTTACAACTTAAGTCAAAAGGAACTTCATCTTTTTCAAGACATTTTGTTGTTTTGGATTTAAAGGGGCACTTGTGTCCATTGTTTTATCAAGAAACAAAAAAGAAAACCAAAAGCTCACTGTTGGAGAAGGCCTGCTTATATCAGTCTAGCCATCCGTCCAGTACAATAATGCAAACATTAAACAAACTGGTACTGCACAGCTATGACTGTTGGAGAAGGCCTGCTTGTATCAGTCCAGCCATCCCTCCAGTACAATAATGCAAACATTAAACAAACTGGTACTGCACAGCTATGACTTTGTTGGAGAAGGCCTGCTTGTATCAGTCTAGCCACCCCTGCAGTACAATAATGCAAACATTAAACAAACTGGTACTGCACAGCTATGACTGTTGGAGAAGGCCTGCTTGTATCAGTCCAGCCATCCCTCCAGTACAATAATGCAAACATTAAACAAACTGGTACTGCACAGCTATGACTGTTGGAGAAGGCCTGCTTCTATCAGTCTAGACTTCCCTCCAGTACAATAATGCAAACATTAAACAAACTGGTACTGCACAGCTATGACTGTTGGAGAAGGCCTGCTTGTATCAGTCCAGCTATCCCTCCAGTACAATAATGCAAACATTAAACAAACTGGTACTGCACAGCTATGACTGTTGGAGAAGGCCTGCTTGTATCAGTCCAGCCATCCCTCCAGTACAATAATGCAAACATTAAACAAACTGGTACTGCACAGCTATGACTGTTGGAGAAGGCCTGCTTGTATCAGTCTAGACTTCCCTCCAGTACAATAATGCATACATTAAACAAACTGGTACTGCACAGCTATGACTTTGTTGGAGAAGGCCTGCTTGTATCAGTCTAGACTTCCCTCCAGTACAATAATGCATACGTTAAACAAACTGGTACTGCACAGCTATGACTGTTGGAGAAGGCCTGCTTGTATCAGTCCAGCTATCCCTCCAGTACAATAATGCAAACATTAAACAAACTGGTACTGCACAGCTATGACTGTTGGAGAAGGCCTGCTTGTATCAGTCTAGCCACCCCTCCAGTACAATAATGCAAACGTTAAACAAACTGGTACTGCACAGCTATGACTGTTGGAGAAGGCCTGCTTGTATCAGTCCAGCTATCCCTCCAGTACAATAATGCAAACATTAAACAAACTGGTACTGCACAGCTATGACTGTTGGAGAAGGCCTGCTTGTATTAGTCCAGCCATCCCTCCAGTACAATAATGCAAACATTAAACAAACTGGTACTGCACAGCTATGACTTTGTTGGAGAAGGCCTGCTTGTATCAGTCTAGACTTCCCTCCAGTACAATAATGCAAACATTAAACAAACTGGTACTGCACAGCTATGACTTTGTTGGAGAAGGCCTGCTTATATCAGTCTAGCCATCCCTCCAGTACAATAATGCAAACATTAAACAAACTGGTACTGCACAGCTATGACTTTGTTGGAAAAGGCCTGCTTGTATTAGTCTAGCCATCCCTCCAGTACAATAATGCAAACATTAAACAAACTGGTACTGCACAGCTATGACTTTGTTGGAGAAGGCCTGCTTGTATCAGTCCAGCCATCCCTCCAGTACAATAATGCAAACATTAAACAAACTGGTACTGCACAGCTATGACTTTGTTGGAGAAGGCCTGCTTATATCAGTCTAGCCATCCCTCCAGTACAATAATGCAAACATTAAACAAACTGGTACTGCACAGCTATGACTTTGTTGGAGAAGGCCTGCTTGTATCAGTCCAGCCATCCCTCCAGTACAATAATGCAAACATTAAACAAACTGGTACTGCACAGCTATGACTGTTGGAAAAGGCCTGCTTGTATCAGTCCAGCCATCCCTCCAGTACAATAATGCAAACATTAAACAAACTGGTACTGCACAGCTATGACTGTTGGAAAAGGCCTGCTTATATCAGTCCAGCCATCCCTCCAGTACAATAATGCAAACATTAAACAAACTGGTACTGCACAGCTATGACTTTGTTGGAGAAGGCCTGCTTATATCAGTCTAGCCATCCCTCCAGTACAATAATGCAAACATTAAACAAACTGGTACTGCACAGCTATGACTGCTTTAGTTAACATTTCACAACCTGCCTCTCCTCAACACCTGAAGTATTTAATGCACCCAGTACACACTTTGTTGCTAGTTCCTCCCATCCATTACTTTTAATGTGCGTTTTCAGAGGAAAGAGAAGTACCTCTTCTGTAGTGACACACCTGTAACCCAGATGCTTTTTCTACGTAAAACAAACCTCAGTACACAAACATGTCTAATTTACTTGCTTTATTCTTCCCAAGTCACATGAGTACTATTAGCTTCCTTAATATCACTCTAAAGGATGAATGTAAACGCATGACGTACTTCACCACGTGGCTACTTATTACTCAGACAGCACAACTTCTCCAGTCCCTGACACTCACAATTTGTTGGTCACAGAGTGTGATGGTAACTAGGGGTAGGGTCTTATGATCCACTGCACTGGTACCAATATATCAGGGACATGGGCTACAGTGCTTTTTTTCTCCCTCTGAGATAGCAGTGTAAATAAGTACTTTTTTTGGCCTTCACTGCATGTAGAAAGAATGCATTGCTGTCTTAGGCTATGTGACCCACACCTGAATAAGCACCACATTTAACAATCACAAAGCAGAGTTATAGGCTGTGGTTTCCAATGTCCTTCCTCTACTTAACTCTGAATTCAGAATCATGTAGTGCTGCATTATCCAGAATAACTGTTATGTAAAGTACTGTATTTATACTCACATGCACACATATCATAACTTTGTAACATCTCTCAGTGCTACTTTGCTCTTATGCTTTATTGTAGTACTTCCACCAGCTAGACCAAGTGTGGTATGCTCCAGTGGATCCCAGCCAATAAATCAAACAAAATACTTGACTGGAGAATGTTGATTCCAAAACCTTGCGATAAGTAACTACAAGTGTGTCAGAATGTCAAGATACCTAGAAAATACCAAAAGCTTTGGTATTTTAAGCGAGTATGTACATGTCTTGCCAGATTAGGGTTAAGTACTGTATGTACACTTTGGTGAGGGTTAGGGTATAAGGTTACCATTAGCATGATGATTAGGGTTGGAGTTAAGTTTGAATGTAGTGTTAGGGTTAAGGTTAGGGCTTGCACACACAAGCAAGGCAGTGCAGAGGGTGGGAATCCTATTCACCCTCCAATACATCACAAATTATATTTAGGGTTCCCTTCACTGTGTAACCATAAAATAAATCAAATGGGTGAGAAAATGTGGATTCTTGGAGTACCTGTCTACATGGAAAGAGGAACTGTGGAAGGTAAATGCTCTGTTCCCAAATGAGCTGCACAACAAATGGTCTCAGTATGGTCATAAGAGTAGAGTTAAACCTCTCCAACTGACCTTTGGTCTGTGGATTGTAGAGGATAGTCTGTAAATACTTTACCCCACAACACTTTGAAAAATCAGCAGTCTGACAGAAATTAACACATTTCGGCATTAGTATTTCCCAGTCAAAATTTTACACTGCTAAAAATTTCTAACAGAGCATTTGCTGACATCTCTGGATTAAAAGATGACACAACCATTACCTCAGGGTAAGTAGTACCATAGTGCTCTGTATTTTTCATTGTTTCATAGTATAGATATTTCTGTGTTTGGGTCTGAATGTCAATCCTTATACACAGACACCATTTCAGAAGTTGAAAACACTTCAGGACCAGCCCAGAGATCCGATTCCCCATTGGAAGGGGTTATATCAGCTACAAAGATATGCCTGGCAAAGGCTTCATCTTGAAGCTTGCATACACTTTAAAATAGTCCCCAGGGGTATGAGGGTGTTTTGTATGCCCACCTATGGGGACTCACATCCTGAGCTTCTTAAGCAGTGGCAAGATTTGAATATTGAGTTGGGATTCAGCTACGCTAGATTAATGCTTAACTACTTTTTGCCACTGGAAACAGAACTGAGGAATAGAACTGATTCCATATATAAACAACTATTAGAACGTTTTACTTCAGCATTCTGTGTAGATAGAATCAATCAAATGTTTTCACAAGTAAATATGTTTAGTGATAGACTGAGAGCAACTAAACAAAAAAAGCTGCTACGTGATTATAATGATTTTCAGAAGGGCCAGGTATTTATTTGGCCGAGGTATCATGCATCTCAATCTACCTCCTCACAATCTAAATCGGAGACTATTACTATGCCTTCTAAACAAACCACAGCAGCTAACACTGTTCAATCTTTACCCCAGCCACCGGCTTCTATGTTCCACATAGAAGCATCTACATCGGCTTCATCAGGGACTGGTCATATTGGAACAGTATTTGCCGACACGCCTCCTCCCAATCAGGAAGCTTTTTTCAACCATACTTCATTTCAGACTGCTGGAGCCATTCCTAAAAATACCTCCAATGCTTTACCTCCTTCGGTTGGTTTTTTACCATATCTGAAACGACAGGTAACACACCAAACCAGAGGGCGGTCCCACAGCAGGGACTCCCGCAAGAGGAAATATTCACCGGAACAGTTCTCGCAGAACAGAAGGAGAAAGAATTGACTTCTAGTTTGCTGTTTAATCTTTCTTGTGCTGTAC